>NW_021348157.1:0-332 GCF_001605985.2 Dendrobium catenatum | reverse complement strand
GATGCCTAATATATACATTTATATATGTACATTGCATCTCTGATCTTCTCTCATTATTTTTTAAATATCATATTTATTTCTATGCGAAGATCAGCCATTCATCTTAGATTTTGTTTGAGACGGCTTTCTTATTGCTTTCAAAAACGACTTTTTAGTACAAAAATTTCTTAAACTAGATCTTTTTGTCTTAAAAAGCTGTTTTAAAAATCAGTAAAAAGGCCATCCCAAACGAAGCCTTAGTGATTTAAAGGCAGAGGCAGCTGCAAAGCCTTTGGTTGGGACTCGACTAGGATCGACCATAGAACATGCACGTCCTCATATGGGCACGACTT
>NW_021348156.1:0-207 GCF_001605985.2 Dendrobium catenatum | reverse complement strand
GTTGTTGAAAATTTTATTTTTTAAAATTCTCAATTAACTTGCTAATTGAATCAAAAAATTTTAAATTTTAAATCCAAGAGATAATTTTTAAAATTACCTCTTGGATGTAGGAGTTAATTTTTAAAACTGAAGAGGGAGTCTTTAGGGAGTGGATGTAGGTCATGTTTGACTAGGGGTGTCAATATTTGACACGACACGAAAACCCGA
>NW_021348155.1:0-268 GCF_001605985.2 Dendrobium catenatum | reverse complement strand
TCATATAAGCACTTGCCTAATCACACTCAACACTACTGAATTTTCCCGTTAGCAACTCGTCAAAGCCTTCCAACTGCGGCCTCCTTGCCAAGTAGGAGATAATATGTGTTTAGAGTAGTGTGTAGCATTGTACTAGTAATCTATCTAATGTTGTACTTTTTAACTTATTTTATGTAACATTTCATATAGTCCTTAGAATCATATAAATAGGAGATGATGTAGAATAATTCCAGAAACTTTTGGGGTTGATATAATGGATATTTTGTCA
>NW_021348154.1:0-541 GCF_001605985.2 Dendrobium catenatum | reverse complement strand
CTAATAGTAAAAATAGTTAGTGGTGGAATCCAATTGTTCAAGAAAAGATTAAAAATAAGAAGATTTGTTATAAAAATTGGTTTACTTTTAAAAATTCTGATAATTGAGAAAATATAAAGTGGCTCGTAAGGATTCTAAGAAAGCAATATGCGATGCAAAAACATAAGTTTTTAGTGATTTATATAATAGATTAAATACTAAGGATGGAGAAAGATATATGTATAAGTTAGCCAAACAAAGAGATAGGAGTAGTAATGATTTAGTTCATGTGAAGTGTATTACGGATGAAGATCAAAAAATACTTTTCTTAGAAGATGATATTCAACAAAGGTGGATGAGATATTTTTGCTAAACTTTTTAATGAAGATTATGAAATTAAGATTGACTATAGTGAACTTAGCATCCTAAATTAAAATAAAGATTTATATTTTTATCGGCGTACTAGTAAAACTAAAGTTAGAGAGGCTTTAAAGAAAATGAAGGGTGGAAAAGTTGTTGAACCTGTGATATTCCAATAGAGGTGTGGAAATGCTTAGGAGAT
>NW_021348153.1:0-257 GCF_001605985.2 Dendrobium catenatum | reverse complement strand
GTAGCTAGAGTCCTTGTTGAACTTGATATTTCCAAAAAGTTATCCTTGTTGATTCTGATCTTTTGTACCATCCGGATGTCAATTAGAACCTTCTGGTGATGTGCCTATTGGTGGTTATGTTGTTATGGAGGATGGTAGAGATACTCTGCTACCTGTGGGTATTTCTTCTCATTCTCATTATAGTTCTCCTTTATTTGAAATGCCTAATTGTGATCAAAGTGAGGTCATTAATATTATGTATGGTAATAATTTTTCTT
>NW_021348152.1:0-306 GCF_001605985.2 Dendrobium catenatum | reverse complement strand
GCAAAGGTAGTAATCAATTAACCCTTAAAATACATTTGATTAAAATTCCTAATTTGTTAATATTTAAAGTTTAATTCAAATCTCCCTTCTAAGCCTTAACAAATTTAAAACTTTAGACAACATTAATAAACCATCTACTTCAGGACCTACCCCAACCACACAACCTTTTTACACACACTTTAGATGATGTGCTAGGACAACCAACTCTAGATCTAGGATAGGCCGGTGTTTACTTTACTGCTGTGTACCGGGTTTTTCGTTGTTTTCATTGCATGTTGTGGATGAAATTGCTTTGCTGTGTCTGCT
>NW_021348151.1:0-1574 GCF_001605985.2 Dendrobium catenatum | reverse complement strand
TCTCAACTTTGATGACAAAAATGATATGGAAAATAATCCATTATTCGCATCAATTGCAACAACGGTGAGTGGTTAAATTCATGAAGAAAAATAAAGTTATAGTGGTGACTACCCTTAGTATTTATTCACATACTTCATCGTATTCCACATGCATTGTAACAAAAGTATCGTTAGCAGCGAAACTACAAATCAATTTTGTTTTGTTTGTTGACATATCGTATTTAAGGGATCTATGTATTATACTATTCGACTCAGTAAACGTTGTTTGTTGTGGCACATCAATCAGACGTGCCCAACCATCAGCATACTTAGGCACGAATACACATAAATACACTATGTTTGGAAAGAAGGGAGTTCGATAGGAGTAATTTATTTGGTTGTTAAGAGAATATATTTTGTTTGAGATTTTATGCTTATGGTAGCATAAAAAAAAAATGCTTATGGTAGCATTTTATTTTAAATTTGAAAAGTGATGGGGTGAGCTTTGAAATATTTATTTTGAATACATAAAGAACTATCATATTATCTTTGGATTGTTAAATTCATTGTTTGATGTAAATTCTTTTTAATATATGGTGTGCTTTTAAAAAATCTTCTATGATTGAGCAATGAATCTTGTGGAAATATTTAATTAAAAAATTCATGAATTTTATTGTGGATCATCCAAATTTTGAATTCAGCAAACTTACAGTCAAACCGAACTTCTCAATAAGACTAACTCGACAACCCCAAAAGTCATCTACTCAAGGATCTAAAAAATTGCTAGTCAGATTCTACTAGAAGATAATGCCCTTCAGCAAAAAAAAAAATGCTATCACAATCTATCAAAGGTTGATGAAAAAGATCTTTTAATGCATAGGAAAAAATCTTGAAGTTTGCATAGATGAGATCCTAGTCAAAAAATAGAGTGATAAAAAACCCCTTAGTCAACCTAGTTAAATCATTGCATCCCTCATTAAGTATGAATTGTATCTCAACCCCACAAAATATTGTTTACCAGTCAAACAGGAAAATTTCTTCGTTATCCATTCTTAGCCAAAGAGTTCAAGGCCAACATTGAACATAACCCGTTTATTATTAACAAGTTATATTAGATTGAGTATGTATACTAGCAAGGATGGAAATATTTTTTGTTTATTTTGATGTCCTTTGTTGCTATGTTTCTTCTCAAACCTTAGGTAGAGAAAACATCTTGAGGATATTATTGTGAATGACATTATAAGTGTTGTTGAAGCTCATGAGAAATTGTATAAATCAATGTTCTCTTTGATCAAGACATGCATGTTTAATAGGTCTCTAACTCATCCCAAAGGTTTTTAAAAACTTCTTTTTAATATGATGAGATTATTATGGTACCTTGTGAATGATAAACTAGAGACTTTTCAATATGATAGATTGCTGGTGTTTTTTTTTTTTTTTTTTTGTGAATTGATATCTTTTAAAAATATGATTGTTAAAATGAAATTATAAATCAGCAAAATGGTTTTAAATTTTAAAAATACATTATGTCTAGAACATTAACATAAAATATATGTCAGTGTTTTCAAATTATTGTTTTCACGCTTTAAGTATCT
>NW_021348150.1:0-328 GCF_001605985.2 Dendrobium catenatum | reverse complement strand
CTTCCTCCCTCAAACCTTAAAAGAAAACTCTAGATTCTAAATAAAATCCATATTTTCATAAAAGTGACTCACATTAGGGTTTTAAAAGTATCACATTAGCTTTCTCTAAGCTTACCATAAAGAAAATTCCTTCTTCTACAAAACCCTAAATTACAAAACACAATTTATTCTCTTAAAACCTAAATCAAAATCCATAATTACCTTCCAAGAATCATTAGGAAACACCTTTGTGAATGCACTTGAAAGAAAATCATTTTTGAGTGAAACCCTAATTTCCATAAACTCAAAACATTGCTTATACTTTACAATGTCTTTACATAAAAGCTTT
>NW_021348149.1:0-476 GCF_001605985.2 Dendrobium catenatum | reverse complement strand
CATTAATTTTCATTTATTCTAGTTTTAGTACATATGATGTGATTTGATGAGATTGTTTCTGTATTTAACAAGGGTTAGTAATAGTTATTACAAATTCCATTCAATCTTTTGTATCATTTAAGGACAACAATTAAGGACATTTCTTAGTGAACTTAGCCAATCTTAGGATTCACATACACATCCACATTTTAGATTATACTTTAAACATACAAAACTTAGTGTCACATAACAAATGATCAAATTCAATATAGTTTGACATTAATTAACCATATAATAATGATTAAAATTGATTAACCCTTCATTAAGGGTTTTAAACAAATTCTAAAAAGTAAAATAAAATACATAAAATTATAAAGTTAACTTCAATTAATTCTAAATCAAATGTACAATCACTAAAAATTAAAATTAAATTTCAAACTTTATTAATTTTATACAACAATAACAACAACAACATCAAGCCTATATCCCACTACGTG
>NW_021348148.1:0-313 GCF_001605985.2 Dendrobium catenatum | reverse complement strand
GACATAATAGTTTTTAAATGAAAAACCATTTTGAATGAATCAACTATTGTTTGCAGTCGATTACAAATGAAGACCTTCACTGGGGGGAAAGCCTTAGCTTGATATAACACATATGCATCATATAGAGTGCATTACATAATGGGAGTTAAAAGGATCAGTATTGACATATTCGTTTGGTCGATAGGCCAATAGTCAGCGAGCAATGTAAGTCGGGAGGATCGTAATCGGATGATGGTACTTGGAAGAATCGTAGTCGGTGGGAGACAGTGGTCAGAAAAATTGTTGTCTATTAGTGGAGGTTGGCAAGACCATA
>NW_021348147.1:0-422 GCF_001605985.2 Dendrobium catenatum | reverse complement strand
TTAATGTCTAATATTATTATTGCAATTGTGATGTTTTTCTTATTTTGTATTTCACTTATCAATAAATATTTATGCACTTAGAAATATTTGAACTTTTTTATTATTGATTTTGGAAAGATCAAAATTACTCTTAAAAAATGTACAAATGTACAAAAATCAAAAGGAATGTGCAATGATTCGCAAGTTGAAAAAGAGACACAAAATAAGCCCACACATAAAAAGATACACAAAAATATGTCACAAATTTGAAAAAGATGTGTAAAGCGCCACATGTGGTAGTTATTTCTTTCCATTATCTTTAATCTCCTAATTCAAATTGATCTTCTGTACATTTATATTCCATAATGAAATTTGAAATATACAAATTTTTTTTTCATCTTTGTTTCAATGATTTTCTCTATCTTAGTGTCTAAATTGACTCA
>NW_021348146.1:0-606 GCF_001605985.2 Dendrobium catenatum | reverse complement strand
TCATAAACTTGCTTTAGTACAAAACATGTATCATTTTCCACGAATTTGCAACCCATAATGCCTTCCGACAAGTCATGAAACCACCACATACTTCTTTCAGAATTCCAAAAGGGACCACTTACGTAATCATACAACTTTCTTTCATACTACAAATACGTGGACAAATATAAGACCCCAACACATAAGATAAACAAACATTTTCTTAAATCATAATTGCCAACATAACTTTCATATGAAGCTAATAGAGATAGAGAAAAATCTAGATTTAAAATAAACATAAGTGTATCTCAAAATATGTCAACTCTTTGTGATTAATCATGCATCCAACAACATACACAACATCATTTAGGACTATGTAAAGCTCACATTTAAAGAACATGAAAATTATCCAACACCCCTCCAAAATATTCTATGAAAGCCTTACAAATGCTTGTTATTTGAGAAAGAAAAAAGCACATGAATAATCTTTAACAAATTCCCAACCTCCACACTATATACTGTTAAATCTTTCAAGAACGGTTTCAACCCAATTTTGAAGTCAAATACAAGTAAGAGAAAGAATTATATATATAAAGGCTCATTCTACCTCAAAATAACTCAAGAAGT
>NW_021348145.1:0-388 GCF_001605985.2 Dendrobium catenatum | reverse complement strand
ACCCAAGGCATGGGTCTGAGCTCAACCACTATAGTTTATGAAGCCAAAGGGAAGTAAGAGATTGAGCCTATGTGCCTTCAAATGGATTTGAAATCAAGTGAAACAGTTTCAGGTCAATTTTGTGTCAACCCAGGTTGACCTAGGGCTTGGGTATGGGCTCAACAGACCTGTATTAACCCACTATGCATAAGGGAGGTGGTATTGGGGTCTGTCTTGGTCAATTTTACCAGGTCAAACTCCTTGACCCAAGTGTTTGAGACAAAAGTAAGGTTAAGACACTCTCTTTTATCTGCTTGTGTGTTGGATCTTCGTACAAAGCTAAGACATTAAATTTTATATTTTTCTACCACCACGAATATTCCAGGATGCAATAGTTTGGCGCTGTCTG
>NW_021348144.1:0-681 GCF_001605985.2 Dendrobium catenatum | reverse complement strand
ATTACACAGTAGTGGCTGTAGCTTTCGTCCCGACGCCGTTTTTACCGTCGGCCATCTCAACCACGGCGCCGCCGGCATGAACGTATTCATCCGCAATAAAACGGCCCCAGAACCAGTGCGCCTTCCAGACGAGTACCATCTCCTCAATGGGAACCCCCTTCGTCTCCGGCAGAAAGATGCATGGCAATAGAGACAGTCATGATAAGCACCCAACTCTGAAAAAAGTAGAACAGCCCAAACTTAAACCTGCAAAGAAGAGACAAAAATGCCTGCGCAATAACTAAGTAAAAAGCATGTTCACAGAAACAGTAATACTCTGCCCTGCAGATCGTACCCAACGGCGGATCCAGGCTTAGCCAAGGGTGGGCAATGCCCACCTTAAATAAAAAAATTTACTGTACTGGAGGGGCAATTTAGGAACTTTGCCCCCCTCAAAATAATTTATTTGCCCTAAATCTTCATGTTGCCCCGTTCCAATTTCAGCCGTTCGCAGTTTTCATTCGCCCGACTCTTCGAAAATTTCAAGTTTGCAGCCGCCTTCCTGAAGAGATCGCCGGACGAGTGGAAAGCTCTCGTTCACAGTCTCAGCCGCCTTCATCTTTGCGTCTAAGCTTCTTCGTGAAGAGGTCGCCGGCTACCCGCAGCCATCTCTTCCCATTTGACAGCCGTCTTCATCGTTTT
>NW_021348143.1:0-461 GCF_001605985.2 Dendrobium catenatum | reverse complement strand
TAGCAAATAAAATAATATTCAATGAAAGGTTGTTCCATAACAGTACTCATTATTTGGCATCATCAAAATCTCAAGCTCGGGGTCATGGGTTGCAACAGCATTATCATTTCGCAGTGGTCTACCAAACAAAGACCCTAAACCATGCAGAATTCAGGGAGAAAAGAGATGAGGACGGAGGTAGGGAAATGACACCCAAATGCGAATAACAGAAGATTCAACATTAACATCAAAGTGAAGAAACCACTTAAAGAGCTTCATGTAACAATTGGAGATGAAATAAGAATGATGGGAGAACACCAGATAATAATCCAAATAATTCCTTAGCATAATCAAAATATTCTTATGATTCAACAAAGTAACAAAAAAACTCACCAATTAGTTTAAGATTAAGAAAATTTTTTTGAATGGAATCTAGCAGTAGACGGCAAGCGGGAAACTTTCCAACTAAAGCAAATTCAAAC
>NW_021348142.1:0-238 GCF_001605985.2 Dendrobium catenatum | reverse complement strand
AGCCTCCTCCTTTCATACATGACACGTTCAAGCCTCCCTCCTCTTAGATAGTTCACATTCAGCCCTTTATTTTTCCCTGCAGTTCACGTCCAGCCCCTCATCTCCCTGCAGTTCACATCCAGCCCTCTTTCTAAGGAGTATACGTCCAGCCCTCCTCTGCATTATACTTCCCGCCCACTCTCTCGATCGAACAACCCCATTGTCTCTCTCATTCGCAAGAGACAAAGTCTTCTGCTCG
>NW_021348141.1:0-231 GCF_001605985.2 Dendrobium catenatum | reverse complement strand
GGCATCCTAATCTTCGTCCCGAGGAGAAGTATAAGCACCCCTAGCGGCATCTTCTCTTCATTAAATCTTAAATCCGTCTTTAGGTATAAGCCCTCCTACGACATCCTATTGACATTCTTGAAGTTAGGTATAAACATCCCTAGTGGCATCCTAATCTTCATCCCGAGGAGAAGTATAAGCATCCGTAGCGGCATATTCTCTTCATTAAATTCTAAATCTTAAATCCGTCTT
>NW_021348140.1:0-287 GCF_001605985.2 Dendrobium catenatum | reverse complement strand
AATGAAATTTCAAAAGAAAACAACTTTCTCACACTAGAAATCTTAGAGTTTCTCTCACTAGACACGAAATAATGTATCTCATATTGAGCTATAATATATTACCCTTGATCTTCTAAAGATGTAGCATCCAAACAACTCTCCATAAAATTATTTACGGCATTCAGAGATTAGACTACATTTTTTCTCCAAATGAAATGCAGCCAACTTTTACCTATTGATTATTAATTTTCAATCAAGATTTTTTAAATTCAAGGATTTGCATATGTAATATGTGTGAATTTACGAAT
>NW_021348139.1:0-965 GCF_001605985.2 Dendrobium catenatum | reverse complement strand
CAAATAGAGGAGGTCTTTAGACGGTTCTTTCAAAAGAAATGGGAAGCTAGAAAATGCAATCTGGAAGGATGGCTAACAAACTTCATTTCTTTGAATTCTTCTGAAAAGAACGGTCTTGAATTAGATTTAACTATGAATGAAGTGGAAGAGGTTGTACAGCAGCTAGAAGGGAATACTTCCCCGGGAAATGATGGAATATCCCATTCATTCTTAAAAGTCTATTGGGGAATAATCAAAGAAGATCTCTGGAAAGCTATAAACTTGTTTTTCAAACATGGAGAACTTGATAAGGATTGGAAAGAAACGCTTATTGTTTTAATTCCAAAGGTGGATAACCCCATTCTTCCTTCTAACTATAGACCTATAAGTCTATGCAATACGGTCTACAAAGTGGTGGCAAGAATAATTTTGAATAGAATAAACTTGGTAATTCCAAATCTTATTTCTATGGAGCAAGCGGCTTTCATCAAAGGGAGATCTCTATCCGATCATATCTTAGTGGCATAAGAAGTTGTTCATAAGCTCTGGGTTTCTAAAGCTTCCAAAGGTTTTGTTTCATTCAAAGTGGATATGGAACAAGCTTATGATTCCATGGCTTGGTCTTCTCTTAAGAAGGTATTAGAGTACTTCAACTTTCCTCTCAGATTTTCTAAACTAATCCTAGATTGTGTAGAAGATCCCAAATTCTCTATCATCATTAATGGAAAGTGCACTAATTGGATTTTAGCTAAAAGTGGTTTTCGACAAGGATGTCCATTATCCCCCATCCTTTTTATTCTATGCTCTCAACTCCTATCCAATGCATTTCATCAAAGCTCATGTGGTATTAAGGTAAATTCGAATGGTCCTAGAATTTCCCATTTAATATATGCTAATGACGTGGTCATGTTTTCTAAAGCTAATAGAAAAGAAGTCGTGGAAGTAAAGAAAATTCTTCACAAGTTCTGTGAATGGACAGGACAAAA
>NW_021348138.1:0-249 GCF_001605985.2 Dendrobium catenatum | reverse complement strand
CATTTTGGTCAACTCTAGGTCAAGACCGGGTCAACTTCTAAAAATCATAACGTTTGATAGAAAACTCCAAATTGAGTGTGCCACCTGTTTAACAACCCAGAATAAGGTCTAGTATTTATTAAAAATCTGAAACACTTTAGATTAACTCTAATTTTGAAAGTCAAATTTTGACCCCTTAGTCGACATATCTAGATAATCTCCAAAACTTATTAACTCCCCTAAACTCCAAAATTTTCTTAATAGGTTAAT
>NW_021348137.1:0-264 GCF_001605985.2 Dendrobium catenatum | reverse complement strand
GCTGGGTCATCGAGGAGGACTGAAAAACTTATTATAAGGTTTGATTTGTCCTCCTCTCTAATTACCTTCGATCTTGATTTCGACTTTGTTTCACATTTGGGATTTTATTTCTTTTTTTATCAATCATTTTTCCTTGTGTCTCCTTGAAAATCATCTAGGATTATTAATATGTGTGGTTATTTCACATTTGGGTTATTTTGCATCTATGATCTTGATATTGACTAGTTTTTACCAATTATTTTTTTGCCATCTATAGTACAAAAT
>NW_021348136.1:0-288 GCF_001605985.2 Dendrobium catenatum | reverse complement strand
GCGTTGAACGCCTTTTTAATCGATGGTTAGTATCAACAATAATTTTTAAAGCTATAATTCTATTTCCAATTCTATTAATTTTTATAATATTATCCTTCAAACTCTTTTATATAATCATATCTACACCATTTCTAGTGCGACTCCTACCTGAATACCATAGTTTAAAATCTAAACTATCAATCTCCTTAGCCTTCTCTCCAACTCATTTAGTTTCTTGAAATCACAAAATATTTTTCTTCTTATGAATCATATTATCTATTAATTCCATTAATTTTCCTATATGGGAAC
>NW_021348135.1:0-1618 GCF_001605985.2 Dendrobium catenatum | reverse complement strand
GTACAAGTTTTACATGTAATATATAAGTATTATACACACTATGTATAAATTTATACACGATATGTACAAGTACTTTATACACTATAAATAATAATTATACATACTATGTATAAGTTTATACATACTATATATAAGAAATATATACACTATGTACATGGTATGTATAAGTATTATAAATAATATGTACAAGTTTATACATACTATATACAAGCATTATACATTAATTATACAAGTTTATACATGTAATGTACAATCATTTTAAACACTATGTATAAGTTTGTACATACTATGTACAAGTATTATACACAATATGTACAAGTTTATGCACACAATGTATAACTTTATACACACTATATATAACTTTATACATGCTATGTACAAGCATTATACATACTATGTATATATTTGTAAACACTATATATAAGCATTTTAAAAAGTATATACAGGTTTGTACATGGTATGTATAAGCATTATACACACTATTTAGAAGTTTTTACAAGTAATATAGAAGCTAGGTACAAGTTTATACAAGTATTATACACACTATGTATAAGTTTATACATTATATATACAAGAATTATACACACTATTTACAAACATTATACACACAATATACAAGTTTATTCAACCATTATGCACACGCTATATACAAGCATTATACAGACTATGTACAAGTTTATACATGTTATGTATAAGGATTATACAAACTATGAACAAGTTTTTGTATATTATGTATAAATTTATATACGCTATGTATTAGAATTATACACACTTGTAGAAGTTTATACACGCTATATATATAATTTTTACACATTATGTATAGGTTTATACATGTTATCTAAAAGGCTAATACATACTATATATAAGTTAATAAATGCTTTATACATAATTTTTGCACATAGCGTATAATGTAATAATTAGCAAAAATAATATCTCAATTAATTATTACTTAGTAATTTACTTATAGCATATATAAACTTGCATTGTATAAAGATTTTATTAACATATCATATACAAAGTGTGTATAATGTTTATATATAGCATATATAAACTTATACATAGTGTGTATAATTCTTATTTATAATGTGTAAAATGCTTGTACATATCATGTATAAACTTATATATAGTGTGTATAATATGTGTATATTGCATTAAAAACTTATACATAGTGTTTGTAAAACTTATATATAGTGTTTATAATGCTTATACATAGTGTATACAAACTTATACAAAATATGTATAATGTTTATGCATAGCATTTATAAACATATACATAGTGTGTATATTATTTATAGATAGCATTTATAAACTTGTAAATAATATGCATAATATTTGTTTAAACTTATACATAGTGTGTATAATATTTTTATATAGCATGTATAAGGCTTGTATATAGTATGTACAATGCTTATATATAGCTTATATAAACTTGTACATAATATATACAAACTTATTTAGGGTGTATAATACTTATGAATAGTGTTTATAATGCTTGTACATAACATGTATAAATATGTACATAATGTGTATAGTACTTATATATAGCATTGAACGTAATGTAGAATGCTTGTTTAAACTTATATATAATGTATATAATAATGTATAAGTGTATGCAGTG
>NW_021348134.1:0-236 GCF_001605985.2 Dendrobium catenatum | reverse complement strand
ATTATATAAAATTATTTTTTTTTTTTGTGTCAGAAATTTGCAACGATAGATAGAGATAGCGTTTAACGTTTTAGCTTCATACAAAATTCAACAAATATATAAATGAGAGTGTAGTGATTATAAGAGGCACTAGAATTTTTATGCGGAAAACATAGGTAAGGAAAAAAATAATGAGGTTTGGTCCAATTAAAATGATTGCACTAGTATTTGTCGTTGATTACAAGTGATGCCTTTCA
>NW_021348133.1:0-215 GCF_001605985.2 Dendrobium catenatum | reverse complement strand
GGAGGTTAGTCATTCTATATTTATCTCCATGATAGAACCCACCAATATTGATTAATCCTTAGTTGATGAATTTTGGATCCTAGCAATGCAAGAAGAATTGAATCAATTTGTTATAAAAGATGTTTGGAAGTTAGTGAGTAGACCTCTAGATTAGAACCAAATAGGTTTTTAAGAATAAAATAGGTTTTTAAGAATAAAATGAATTACTCTTACAT
>NW_021348132.1:0-597 GCF_001605985.2 Dendrobium catenatum | reverse complement strand
TATATATATATATATATATATCATTTTCTTACAGATGATCTGATGTAGAACGGGAACGGCTAGCCACTTAAAATATGAATTTAAATTTTCAGATTTTAATTTGGAGGGATTTGGAATTTGAAATTAAAATTTAACTCCAAAGGGGAAGGGGAATTAATGGAGAGAGAGAGGGAGATAGGAGAGAAGGGGGGAAACCGGCAACATGCATGAGTTTGGGGAGTGGATTGGTGGAGTTAATGCTCTCCTAAATTAAATTACAGCTTTAGAAAGAAAGATAATCAATCCAATTTAATTTGAAATTGATTTGGATTGATTTAAGGAATGCAATTAATAAATTAAGATAAAGTGGAATGACCTCGGCCATCGATCTTCGTCTCTTCCTCTGATAAGCGTTCACCGTTGAATATCTGCATCATGATCCTTGCTTAAATTAAATTTTTTACATATGTAACGACCAGATATTTAAAATTTATTAATGCACTAATCCAGCTATATATCTATGTTAAATAATGCTCAGGTTAGTTCAAAAACAAGCTGATGCAGGACTATTTAGATGAGAAGCATATGGGTTCATTTAGGCATTGCACAACTCTTCGA
>NW_021348131.1:0-218 GCF_001605985.2 Dendrobium catenatum | reverse complement strand
CCCTTAAAAAATAAAAAAATCATTTATTATATGAATTTTTAGGTAATTTGTCCATCTCCATTCATTTTTAAGTATTTATTACAAGGGTTTTTAGACAATTGCCCACAGTGGTGGAGTCAGAAAGTTTTTTATGTGGGGGCACAAATTATCAATACTGAAAAGAACCCTCAACCATTTTCATCTCAAATGTACTTGAAATCTTTCCTTTTTTTTTCAAT
>NW_021348130.1:0-1512 GCF_001605985.2 Dendrobium catenatum | reverse complement strand
GTTTTCTATATGATTATTTTTTAAACTTTTAGATTTTAGAGATTTAAAGCCATTGATTATCATATCTAAATCGGATAAAGGGAGAAATATCGTTGATGGTTTCCCTACCTCTTACCTCTTTTAGTGACATAATTTTCTTTTCTAGACAAATATATATCTCATATTGACAACTGATTTTTGAAACTAAGATTCTTTTTATCTTGTTACAATAATCTATCTTGTGCATAATATCCAAAGTTCTTATATATCTTTCAAGTTAATTGAAATATTGTCATTGCATTTAATGATTTTGTTTTGTGGCTTGTTCTTCCCTATGTTAGAGAGAGAGCTCCTATTCTCTAATATTTGGAGGATATACTCACACACTAAGGTTCTTTTTAGGTGTTTTTATTAAAGAGAATTTAGCTTGAAAGAATTAAGAGAGAAAGCGGAAAAGATACAAATTTGAAATGAAAAATATAAATACACAAATGTGTATCAAAAATTAAGATGCTTAAAGAGTCAAATCAAAGATACAAGAGGCATAAAATAAGCCCATTAAATACAAGCTATTATCTCTTTTCTGAACTCTTAAAACTTAGAGAACTCATTGGTTATTTGATGCTTTCAAAGGCTTGATTTCAAAATTCCATGATTGAGACAAATTACTTTGTTATATTATTTATAAGATATTTTCTTTGTAACCAAGTTTTGATTAGATCTTATTTTTACCCAGTAAAGTTTTTCTGAGTTAGACCTTTTGTTTTTTAAAAAAAAATTGATTATTGCGCTGAAAGAAGTCCGAGCTAGGGATTAACAAGATCAGATATTCTACCTTTTCAGATTTTGACTTGTTAACTCTTTGATCTTTTGAATCTCTAAAATTTAATTGTTTGAGAAATTTGTCATATGGATACTTTGCTAAAAAAAAAATTTAAAACCAAAGACAAGAAAATTTTTCATTTCCTTCATTTTTTTTCTTTCTAGTTTTTTTTTTTAGCCTTTTTATTGTTGTTTCTAGCTTTGTATTGTGAGTCGTTTATTTTTTAGGGCTTTGATCATCAACATCTTTTCCTTGGATACAAATTTCTTGTTACATCGTCCTGACCAATAACTTTATCGTCCTGGATGATAGGATAATTACTTTTCAAATTTCTATCTGCTGAACCTTTTCTAAGCTTTCTGTAACTTATCGTCCTGGCCGATAACTTTATCGTCCTAGACGATAGGATAATTACTCTTCAAATTTCCATCTGCTGAACTTTTATGTGCTTGCTATAACTCTTCGTCCTGGACTATAATTTATCGTCCTGGATGATCTGATCGAACTCTGTTGTAATCATGTTGATAGTCTTGACCGATAACATATTTTGTCCTGGCCAATGCATTTTATGGTCATCGTCCTGGCTGATACACTAGATCGTCCTAGATGATCCACATGTTAACACATTTAAATCATTAAAATTGATCCCGGACAATCCATTATTGGATAATCATCCTGGCCGATCCACTGTTCGTCCTGGACGATACACG
>NW_021348129.1:0-225 GCF_001605985.2 Dendrobium catenatum | reverse complement strand
GAGCATATAATTAAGGATTGTTTATAGTCCATCCTCAATCAGATGATGTAATTCCTTCTTGTGTCAATGATTTACAAAGTCTTCCTATGGAAAAAAAAAGTTGCATATATGAAGACAACACAGAAGTTTTCCTCATGTTGCATCAGCTATTAATGGCGATCATGATTTTCTTTCTTTTACATGTTTCTTTTCTCATTTTATTTCACAGTTGATATCCATGACACT
>NW_021348128.1:0-257 GCF_001605985.2 Dendrobium catenatum | reverse complement strand
GTCCTTGGCTTGTAGGGGGTTTTGTGGTAGGTTTAGAAAAATGGTCTCCTACCTTCTCTCCTAATTCTTTGGAAGGGATCTGATCTCCAATTTGGGTTCGTCTTCCTCATTTACCATTACATTTTTGGGATGAATCCTATATTACTAGAATTGTTTCTAGAATTGGAACTCCATTATTATTGGATGGCAACATGTTTAGATGGGGGAGAAGGGAGTTTGCTAGAGCTTGCATTCGAGTAAATTTAAATTCTAAGCTC
>NW_021348127.1:0-207 GCF_001605985.2 Dendrobium catenatum | reverse complement strand
TTCTGGATATTTTTAGTGTTCTGAACACAACGGCGCAGTCCGTTTTATGATCGGGCGTCATTTGAGCACACCGAGGGTAATTTTTACATGGGGACCGCCTCGATTTACGTGCACAACCCCCATTTAACAAATTGGTAGTGCATTTAGGGTGATTTTGGTGTTCCGAACATAACGATGTAGTCCGTTCGTCAATCCAACATCATTTGA
>NW_021348126.1:0-323 GCF_001605985.2 Dendrobium catenatum | reverse complement strand
AATCTCCAAGTAAAGCCAGAATTCTGTCTGACCTCCAAATGACTTTGGATTTTTACCCGAATACGCCAGAGTTTTCCCCGACGGCCGACTGACATCAGACTTCTACTCGACGCCGGACCACCGCTCGTCGTTATATTTCTACCTGACACCGGACTTCTTCCCGACGTCGAACTTTCGTCGGACATCTATATGATGATGGATTTCTTTCTATTGCTAGACTTCTACCTGACGCCATCATTCTGACCTCTGTCGTCAGACAACAGTCCTTCAGACTTACGTTGCCCAACCAACTACAATCCTTCTGACCTCCGTCCCCCGTCGAC
>NW_021348125.1:0-304 GCF_001605985.2 Dendrobium catenatum | reverse complement strand
ACATTGAGATACCATAGTCAGCAGTGTTTTAAATTTGCATTTCTTTTTATTGATTGCTAATGGTTATCTATTTTTATCTTTTGTTCTGTGCAAGTCTCTGCATTTTGAAAGTGTGGGGTGATGTATCAGATTCTGATTACTAACCCTTGCCTTTCATCTATGCAGATGGATCTACAGAACACTCCTTTTACTGTTCAACTAGGCGGTGGAGCCAGCATTCAGTTGGCGAATGCTCTAATCAACACTGGAAACGCTGGAGCTACCATTCAATTTGGTAGCGTTAACTTCCCAGCAATTGCTGCAA
>NW_021348124.1:0-323 GCF_001605985.2 Dendrobium catenatum | reverse complement strand
GTAATTTCATGTGGTTGTCATCTATTAAAACATGATCTTTCCTAAGAATTTCATGTTCTTTCTTAAGTTCTTCCAATTCTAAACTTACACTAGCATGCAACTTTTTCATTTTCCTATATTCATCATGCATGTGTTCAGAAACTTCAACCAAAAACACCTTGCAACCAAAAACATGAAAATGTGACAAATTAGATGTTCTTTCTTTTAGCAACTCATAGGGTGATTTGCTTAAATTGGATCTCACATTCACCCTATTCATAACATAACATGCAGTGCTAACCTCCTTAGCCCAAAAATATCTAGGAAGTGAGTATTCTGCCAAC
>NW_021348123.1:0-562 GCF_001605985.2 Dendrobium catenatum | reverse complement strand
CTCGAGTTTTCTATTCCAGTGAAAATTTTAAAAGTTGATGGCACAAAGTCTTTTGGATAAGGAACTGAATCATATTCTTTGGGGTAAGGTCTACCCTTTGGAATAGATGCGGTTCCTTGGGAAAAGGATAAGTCCTCTCTTACCTGGTGCTCAATCAGTTGCTTAATGTCTTTCTGGGGCAGAGTTGAAGGAACAGGGGGAACTATAGGTGCTGCTGAAGATGCCTTTGGTAGGCAAGAAGGAATCACTGGTGTTGACTCGGGAGGCTTAGGACTAGATTCTGTTTTCTTAACCCTTTCCACAATCTCTCGAGCCGTTTTTTGAATTTTAAGTGAATCCTGCTCTGACTTATCAAATCTTTCCTATATTTTTTTGACTTGTGACATTATAGTTGTCAACTGATTCTCCAAATCTTTAAAATGCTCCTCACCCCTAGCCCTTTTAGACTCATCTGAATTGGACCCAGCAACCTGTGGGTCATCATCTCTGGCAAGTCGGCGTCTACCAGGTTCGACATCCTTGTTAGAACCTCTAGTTTCGACCATGGAGACGCTACCAGCAT
>NW_021348122.1:0-492 GCF_001605985.2 Dendrobium catenatum | reverse complement strand
TACATGCTTTAGGAAAGGAGTATTCAAACTTTGAAAAAGCCAATAAAAATCTTTGTTGTTTACTTGATAAGTTTGATGCTAAAATTATTGCTATTTATGAATCAAAAAATTTGAATGAGTATTCTATTGATATTTTGATTGGCTCACTCTTTGCCTACGAGTAAAGTTTGGGTCAAAGACTTTTGGATGAAGGTGAAACGATAGTACTAAATGCTGAGAATATGGATGAAAGTGGCTTAATTGGTGACAAAAATAATGACTTGTCAAGAAAATTAAAAAGCTGACCAAAGCACAAGCCTCAACAAAAGTGGAATAAAGATAAAAATGGTAAGAATGGTAAGATTTCTTCTGACGTTATTTGGTTTAGATGAAGAAAGCCTGGACATATGAAAAATCAGTGCCCTAATTTGAGAACTCGTCTTGAAAAAGAAAATGTTAAAGCAAAGCAAATTATGAATTGGGGAAATAATGAAAAGCAAAAAATTTCTTGGG
>NW_021348121.1:0-319 GCF_001605985.2 Dendrobium catenatum | reverse complement strand
ATCCGAGCATCAGTCGTCTCTACCATTCCGGTAGGGGTGTTATGGGCGGAACCACCGGGTCGTAGCCCCCGGTGCTGTAAGTTTACTAAAACTTAGAAAACCTTTAGGAGCCTAGATGGTTTTACGCCTCCCACCCTTAGGATCTTAGAAACTTCAATTATATACTTAGGATTGCTTTTACTCTTCTTTTTTTTTTAGATTCCTAAAACCCTGTGACATCCGTATAGAAGTCTTAGAAATTAGAAAACAACATCACTTTCGATCCTACAACATTAGTGATATTTAAGGACAAAAATTAAGGACCGAGTCTTAGAAAATA
>NW_021348120.1:0-202 GCF_001605985.2 Dendrobium catenatum | reverse complement strand
CCTAAATCTGACATTTGATAATTTTGTAGGCAAACTCACAAAAGGCATCATGAGAGTATGTGTAATATCAAAATCTGCTCCAGGATCGTCCAGGACGATATGGGATCGTCTTGGGACGTTCAGTTGAGAATTTGCTCCAGAATTTGCCCAGATTTGCTCCAGGTATTTTTCTGTAGGCATCGTCCAGGCTGATCGAGGACAT
>NW_021348119.1:0-241 GCF_001605985.2 Dendrobium catenatum | reverse complement strand
TTAAAATCAAAGCTGCAGTTTTTTCTAGAATTATGAAATGGAATTCTAGAGATATAGTGATGAATTTGCTGTAAGCTTTTGTACAGATCGAGCAAGTTTTAGATTTCTGGGTTTCGTCATAATATTTTGCAGGCCATTCCTGTTTTTGGGATGGAAAATATTAAGGTGGTAATATGTTTGATAAGTTGTAAGGTGTGTGGATGCTTTCCTGCTGGTTTTTGGCAGGCTGTCAAGAAGGTTT
>NW_021348118.1:0-208 GCF_001605985.2 Dendrobium catenatum | reverse complement strand
AAGACGTTAAACTAAATATTTCTCTACCGTCACGAATACTCCAGGACGCAACAGTTTAGCGCTGTCTGTGGGAAAGTGATTCCTGACTGGGGGGCAATTTTTGCTCCAACCTCAAAAGGTCACTCTTATCAAGTTCCTGACATTAGTCATTGTTGCATCAGATGTGGACTGGGGGGCAACTTTGGCCCAAATTCTGGCCAAAAAGATC
>NW_021348117.1:0-359 GCF_001605985.2 Dendrobium catenatum | reverse complement strand
ACGTTCCGAATGCAACGACAAAATCTGTTTCACAGCATCGGGCATCAATTTATTATTTTGGTCGCCGACTTTGATCGCTTTCACTTGATTTAATTGCAAGAGGATCCCTCTTAGGAAAATTCAACGTTCTGATTACAACGACGCAGTCTGTTTGACAATCAGAAGTTTTTGACCCGTTAAGTGATGTGTTGCATTGACGTGCATCACTTAAATCGCCGATTTAGTCTTTTTCTCGTACGTATTTTAATGTATGGGTCAATACACACAAAGATAAAAATGAATTAAAGAAGATACAAAGTCTTTATATGAAAATCATGGAAAGATAAAAATCATAAGGCTTACCACAATTGAAATGATTC
>NW_021348116.1:0-351 GCF_001605985.2 Dendrobium catenatum | reverse complement strand
CCATGCTGAGGAGGTTTGTTCTAGTGTTTTTTGATGAAATTCTAATCTATAGCAGATCCCTACAGGAACACTTAGAGCACTTGAGAGAGGTTTTGGGCACTTTACAACATCATCAATTGTATGTCAATCAGAAAAAGTGTTCTTTTGCTCAAGGAAATGTGGAATATTTGGGGCACATCATCTCAGCAAAAGGGGTAGCAGCTGACCCTTCCAAGGTGGAGGCCATGACGAGTTGGCCAACTCCTAGGAATCTTCGGGCTCTCCGTGGCTTCCTAGGACTTACAGGTTACTACAGGAAGTTCATAAAGGGATAAGGATCTATTGCAGCTCCACTCACTGAGCAGTTGAAGA
>NW_021348115.1:0-326 GCF_001605985.2 Dendrobium catenatum | reverse complement strand
GAATAACCCCTCTAATTGACCAGATTTGAATCCTTAATACATTAAAATTAAAATCAACCAGATTTGACTTCAAATTTGAGAATAATTTAATAATCATTAAAATCTTATATTTAATTAATATAATTAATTAATAATAATTTAAAATTCCAGAGAATTTCTAAACACTTGGAAATGTATCCTTAGGTCATTCATGACCTTTGAATTGATGACAAGGAGTTTGGAACTCAATTGAATTCAAAACATCAAAACCTCTCTAATCAAGACAATTAAATAATTCCAATAAATGATCAAACTTTGAAAATTCATAGTTAATTCAAATAAACTCT
>NW_021348114.1:0-349 GCF_001605985.2 Dendrobium catenatum | reverse complement strand
TTACTTCAATCATAGCTAACACCATTATGTGTAGTTTCAATAACTGCATCTTAGTCAAACTTTTGTAATTACTTCTAATCTATTGTATTATAAGCAGAGACATGTGGAAGAGGCTAATGTAAATACCTTTAATCTACTAATATATGCACCATTGATGTAGGAAGTGAAATCAGTTATTGAGATGGAAGGGTCATTTCATGTTGATCAAACACAAAATTTTGAATCAAATTGGGATCCCTTTGATGATTCAACAAATAATTTTGTGATAAATAGCACTTTAAATGGACAAAATGTGGCCAAATACATAAGAGCAGTGTTAGAGCCTCTTATTATATCACATTTTTTCGAT
>NW_021348113.1:0-514 GCF_001605985.2 Dendrobium catenatum | reverse complement strand
AAAAACCATTCCAAATTCCCTCATCTTTAACCTTATTGTAGGTTAAAGTTTAATACGCCTTTAAATCTTATTTCTTAAGGGTATTGCATGGATACGATGATTTGTCCTCTGCCATGTGGTTTAACTCTAATATATTAGAGATTTTATGGCATGTGATGAAAATAAATGTCTAGTCAATTATATAAAAGCTTTTGTTCATCATTTAAAGTTTTCTCTTATGGTAATATTTTAAAATCAAATATTAGCTAAGTTTACTCTTAGCTTTTTTACTTCATTTGAGAAAACTCATGAGCAATTCTTGTTAAGATTGATCATCTTAAATTTCTCTTTCAGTCAAAGACTTGGGATAAGTTAAGGTTCTTTATTAAGGCTAACCCATGATATGATAAACATTTCTTTGTCATGTGGCTTTTCCTTAAAATTAATTGACACACCTTGAATTGATACCGAATCAAGTGATTTTATAAAATATTTAACAATTTTCTTCTTCAGTAGTGATAAAATTAAATTATCA
>NW_021348112.1:0-205 GCF_001605985.2 Dendrobium catenatum | reverse complement strand
TCATAGCTAACATGTGATGTATAGTAATGTTTTATAATTGTTGTAAGACATGTATAATAATGTTTTTATAAATTTTGCATGTACTCATCTATGTATTCTTAATATACTTCAATAAACTAGAGAAACTAAATAATAAAATAAAAATCACTTAGATCTTTCTTATTTTATTTTATCAGATAAAATGGATAAACTCCTTTGCCATTAG
>NW_021348111.1:0-392 GCF_001605985.2 Dendrobium catenatum | reverse complement strand
CTTGGAGTATCAAAGGGAAAAGCTCCTAATAGTAAATATAATTGGTGGTGGAATTCAAATGTGCAAGAAAAGATTAAAAATAAAAAGTTTTGTTATAAAAATTAGTTTAATTTTAAAAATTCTGATAATTGAAAAATATATAGAGTGACTCGTAAGGATACTAAGAAAGCAATTTGCGATGCAAAGATATTAGCTTTTAGTGATTTATATAATAGATTAGATACTAAATATGGAGAAAGATATATGTATAAGTTAGTCAAACAAAGAGATAGGAGTAGTAAGGATTTAGTTCAAGTGAAGTGTATTAAGGATGAAGATGGAAAAATACTTTTCTTATAAGATGATATTCAACAAATGTGGATGAGATATTTTGCTAAACTTTTTAATGAAGA
>NW_021348110.1:0-232 GCF_001605985.2 Dendrobium catenatum | reverse complement strand
ACACCTTGCAACCAAAAATATGCAAATGAGACAAATTAGGTGTTCTCCCTTTTAGCCACTCATAGGGTGTTTTATTCAATTTAGATCTTACATTTACCCTATTCAAAATATAACATGCAGTACTAACCGCCTCAGCCCAAAAATATTTAGGAATTGAATATTTTTTCAACATTGCTAGGGCGGCTTCTATTAATATTCTATTTTTCCTTTCGACTATCCCATTCTACTGAGG
>NW_021348109.1:0-227 GCF_001605985.2 Dendrobium catenatum | reverse complement strand
TGAAATGTTTGAAAATTCTTTGAAAAGGGTCTTTAGTACAAGCCTTAGAGCTTTGGATTTGAGTTTGGATTTCTGGATTTGGCATGGATTTCAAGTTTGAATGATCAATATTGGGGTATTCAAATCATTTACAATCATGTGATGATTGTTAATGAATGGATAGGGTCAAAGCTAGATCAAAGGTAGAATAAAAGTCTAAGTTAAATTTTGGATTCTCAAGTGGATTG
>NW_021348108.1:0-255 GCF_001605985.2 Dendrobium catenatum | reverse complement strand
TCTTAGGAGTATCCTTCTTAGGATGTAATTAACTATATGGCGGGCTTGCTCCTATAGGGATTTGAGAACCCCAGACTAAAATAAACCTTGTTTTATTTATATAAAACAAGGGAAGAATCTTTGGGAATGCAGATATCTTTAAAAAACTTTATTTCTAATCTTAAATATGCTCGTAGTATGTTATTATTGTCTTTTCGGACAATATAATTTATTACTTGATATATTTAATTTTAGAAATGATGAATTTTATAAAAC
>NW_021348107.1:0-322 GCF_001605985.2 Dendrobium catenatum | reverse complement strand
TTAAGAAGTCGTCGAACAAAGACGAGCTGTAAAGTTGTGGGTGTAGAAATTGCTAACGTCGACATCAATGTTAAGACAGTGTCAGAGTTTGATGTGGAGATGATTTTGAAATGTCGATGTTGTAACGACGTCAACATCGACATTTTGTAACGAACTTAGACGTCGATGTTGAGATGACATCAGATATTATTGTGAAATCAAAGTCGCAACCTATCAAAGAGAAATGAAAACAAGAATATTCGATGAATGGGGTATTGAGTGCGGGTGATTGATTTGGTGTTGTGGATAAAATAAAAAAATTTAATTTTTATATTTTAAATAA
>NW_021348106.1:0-265 GCF_001605985.2 Dendrobium catenatum | reverse complement strand
TCATGAAATATTATTTTTTCTAATTTTTAATTAAAATAAATCTGAAAATAAAAAAATAATTTAAATTAAATTAGGATTAGGGTAAAGGATTAATTTGATTAAATTATGTAATTATAATAAAATATGATATTTTAGAATTTTTATATGCTTTATGTCTTAAATTAGAGAGAGAGAGAGGGAGAAAGAGAACCTTTAAAAATATTGTGAGTAGATTAGAACATAACAAAAAGAATAGGAAAAATTGATATTGTTTTAGAATTAAGAA
>NW_021348105.1:0-547 GCF_001605985.2 Dendrobium catenatum | reverse complement strand
ATATATATATATATATATATATGTATATTTATATTTTCAAGAGTAATATTTGCTAGTAATTGCTATTGATTTTGCAGGTTTGATTTTGGAAGTTTCTATCCAGCTGGCAGTGATGGTTCTCACTGTATGATTGGAGAAGATCAGGGTGTAGGGTACAACATAAATGTACCTTGGGAACACGGTCAATGTGGCGATGCAGACTATCTTGCTGTTTGGGACCATATTTTGATTCCTGTAGCCGAGGCATACAATCCAGACATAATCTTAATCTCTGCTGGATTTGATGCAGGTTAAGTTAGTTTGTTTTTGTTACAGGGAATTTTAAATAGTTTGATTTAAAATTTCTTTTTTCTTCTTGGAAACATGCTCAATTTTTTTCATCCTTTTGAGGACATATGAACCAAATGCAATCACTTTAGATAGTTTTTTCTATTCAACCGGTATGTTAAATAGATTCTTTGCAACTGGCTCGTTGGATTTAGATTATTTCTCTCAATTCCAAGAGAAGCCAAGACCAAATGTATCCAATTATTGCTGTTATTATCCA
>NW_021348104.1:0-205 GCF_001605985.2 Dendrobium catenatum | reverse complement strand
TCCTCCAGACGGTAGACACTTTGGAGAATCTTCCAGGAGATCCCGTCGCCCTTCATCCCCTCCAAAAGAAGAAACCAACTTTGACCGCAGTCCGCTGGTTGAAGAAGTCCCCGTGCCTAACCAAGAACCGAAAATCCAGTGGCGGCGCCGCTCGGAGATCCGAATACTAGAAAAAGAAGAAAATATGGAAGGGGCAGAAAACATT
>NW_021348103.1:0-380 GCF_001605985.2 Dendrobium catenatum | reverse complement strand
AACCTTCTATTCTCTGCAGACCTCTAACGATTTCTACAGACTTGCGTTACTCATGACTGAGGGCTTTTTGGCGAGTTACAAGGTTGAGGGAAATCGTGCAATGGGCATAGGGGCAGAAGGTGGAGTTCGGAAGGTAGAGACTGTAATAACATAAAAATATGAAAATATGAAAGTAATTAATTTTTTTTTTTAATTAGAGCGCTTGGGTGTTGTGATTTGTAGCACTGCGGCATTTTATTTGAAAGCATAATAGCACTATGCTTGAAAGCACGGTGGTGACAGAAATCGCTGTTGTGGCGTTTGAGTCTTTTTTCTATAGTAATTCTGGATTTGACATGCAGCACTGTGACATTAGGTCTAAGCGTTGCGACGCTACACTA
>NW_021348102.1:0-548 GCF_001605985.2 Dendrobium catenatum | reverse complement strand
AAGAAGCAGACTACCGTCTCCCGTTCCTCTACTGAGTTCGAATACAGGGCCCTCGCAGCTGCCATGGCCGACACCATCCGGCTCAAGCAACTGCTTACAGACTTTCTGGTTCCTCACGATCAGCCCAGCGATCTCTACTGCGATAATAGCTCCGCCATTGCTCTAGCCAATAACCCTATTTTCCACGTCAGAGCGAAACATATAGAGATCAATCATCGGTTCCTTCGCGAGAACATCATCAACAACCATATCCGCCTTCTTCCTATCAAAACGGTTGATCAGATCGCTGATCTCCTTACCAAGCCGTTATCCACCACTAGATTCAAGCTCCTCCGAAGCAAACTAACGATCTCTCCAGATCCGTTCGTTTGCGGGGGGCTATCAGAGCATAAATCTAATTAGCCAATCAAGTTTAACTGCTAACCAACACCATCTGGCCACGTGTAAAGTTTCTTATGGAAAATATTATATATACTATTCTCTGTACTAATGAAATGATCAAGGAAATAAGACTTTCTCTGTTTTTCACTGCATCTCCTTCTTCCTTC
>NW_021348101.1:0-596 GCF_001605985.2 Dendrobium catenatum | reverse complement strand
CTCCCTTATACTAGCTAGTCCATCTCACAAACCACCTAACAGACAAATTCTTTTCTATAGCATCAATTAAGTTAACTATCAACCCCTGATCACTATGCAAACTAACTCTCTGACATCTCTTTTGGTCCTTGGCTTACTAAAGGAGAAGATTGAAAGATGCACTTCACCATAATGCAATCATTTCCTTTTTTAAGTTTTTTAGAATTTTTCAAAAAGTATGAAAAATATATGAAGCAAATTCATTAGAAGAATTTGACTATATTCAAGGTTGATGAAAAATTCATCATCACATCTCAAAAGTTTAAATGGTAAAGTAGTAGAAGATAAAATCTAAGGTTATATATATTGATAATATAAAATAACTTAATTATACAAGCAAAAGCATCATATATACCATATTTGTGAAATGATAATAAAGCACTTTATTTTGGTACCTTAGCTTAAAATATTCTCAATGGTCACAGGCCTCAGATCCATGGTTCTTCCTCTATGCCTACCTCTTCTTAGCCACCTATATTCAGGACCTCATTGAGTTCATGGAAGTCGGTGGATTAATCTGTAGATGGTGGAGTGAGCAAAGAATGTGGTTGATCAAA
>NW_021348100.1:0-222 GCF_001605985.2 Dendrobium catenatum | reverse complement strand
AATTTCTTTCATGAAATATTAAAGAAAACATTTTATTGTCAATTTGTCGAGCACAAAGCAGATTATCAGCTATATGGTAATTAGAGGAGTTTCAAGCTTATGAGTCATACAATTAAGTTATGTAAAGGATTAAGGAACATAGTCTCAAATCATGTTTGTAAATTATCAATTCAACTTTATGCCATAAAAATCAACTATGTAGATTAGTTTTTTTCTTAGATT
>NW_021348099.1:0-201 GCF_001605985.2 Dendrobium catenatum | reverse complement strand
AGGTGTGCAATATCGAGGCGGCGACGACGGATGACGGCGACGGTGAGAAACTTGCAATGCACAATTTAAATTTTTTTTATTATTATTTGTGCAATAAAATTAATTATATATGCCTTTTGTTTATTTAAAACAAAGTGTAGAGAGAGAAAAAGGGGAAGAGAGCTATCTTTCTAGAGAGAGAAAGAGAGGGAAAGAGAGGAT
>NW_021348098.1:0-207 GCF_001605985.2 Dendrobium catenatum | reverse complement strand
GCTTATGAGCAAGGTGTAACTCAAAGAAAGATTGATGCGTGTGAACCACGAAAGGAGAAGAATATAGCACTAAAAGTGGAAGAGTCAGAGAGTGAACACTCACAACCTGAGGATGAAGATGATATTTCATTGATGACTAGACAATTTAGAAGCTTTTAAAGAGGAAGCAAAAGAGAGGCCAGCAATGGAATAGAGGTAAGTTTAACA
>NW_021348097.1:0-565 GCF_001605985.2 Dendrobium catenatum | reverse complement strand
CATACTGATTCTGCTACGGCTACTGGTTCCCGTCCATTAGTTGCGCGTGTGCTTGTTGAAATAGATGTATCCAAATCCTTTTCTGATACTGTTTGCTTGGGTCCGGAGAAGTTTGGGTATGCCCATAAAGTCATTTTTGAGGGCATGCCTAATTTTTGTTCTTTCTTCAAAGCTTTAGGTCATAAAAAATTAGAATGTCCAAAAATTTCGTCCAAAACTATCCCGGTTGGTTTTCTCTGCCCCCGTGGATATTCCTCCAATCCCTGTTTCTAATGAAGACCCGATTACTGCTCCTGTTTTTGATAATTCTGCAAATTTATGTAATGTTGTAATCGAGCGAAATGCTTTAGAATGTGAAAATCTTGTTAATTGCTAGTCTGCTAATGTGGAGGGTGTGGTTTTGCCTGATGTTGATTGTCGAGTTGTTTCTCCTAATGCGGGTGTGCTGTCTGATTTGGTTGTGGGCGGTGTTTCTACTATTGGTGATGTTTCAAATTGTGCTGGTGTGGATCTTAATAATGCTAATGCTTTACACCCTTCTTCTGTCGATGCTGTGCGGGAAGGA
>NW_021348096.1:0-341 GCF_001605985.2 Dendrobium catenatum | reverse complement strand
ATATATATAATAAAATGTCAGTTTTATTAATTAGACTTACACATGATTTAATTCTGAGAGTCACCATGTCAGTTTTAATTTCGGCAGCCTCCCGGCGTCTCCGCCCTGCGAAGGGAGGTAGGGAGGGCACTTGCCCTTTCAAATCCATCCAGCCGAATAGGATTCAACGACTGAGGGCTTTGGGGGAGCTAATCGAATCCAGTATCTGTCTTCGAGTACCTGTTTGTGATTCGGAGTTTCCCCGAAATTTGGCAGCCTTCCAGCACCGTCTAGTGCAAGGGGAGGTTGGGAAGGACACTTGCCCTTTTGGATTCACTTAGCCAGATCAAATCAATGGCCAA
>NW_021348095.1:0-693 GCF_001605985.2 Dendrobium catenatum | reverse complement strand
AATTGGACCCGATCCTATAGTATGAATAAACAACTTAATTGAGATAATTATAAAACAAGTTCATCAACTTATAAGATTCTTTTGAGATGTAGAATAACAAGGAGATGTACATAATTCTCACTTCCACCTCCAATTTCAATTGATACAGATCTTAATCTAAAAGAAGATATTTATGAATATCATAATAGGTGAACCCAAATATGATAATAATTTATTTATTACAACTGAAGAAGAAAACTATTAAAGATGTTATAAAATCACCTGACTCGGTATCAATTCAAGGTGTGTAAATTCATTTTAAGGAAAAACCATATAAAAAAGAAATGTTTTTCATATCATAGGTTAGCCTTAATAAAGAACCTTGAATTATCCCAAGCCTTTGATTGAAAGGGGAATTTAAGATGATCAATCTTAATAAAAATTGCTCATGAGTTTTCTCAAATGGAGTAATAAAGCCAAGAGTAAACTTAGCTAATATTTGATTTAAAAATATCATCATAAGAGAAAACTTCATATTGTAAACAAAGGCTTTTGTATAACTTGCCTATTTATCTTCATCGCATGCCTTAAAATCCACATTTTATCAGAGTTAAACCACATGACAGAGGACAAATCGTCGTATCCATGCAGTACTCTTAGGAAATAGGATTTTTAGGCATATTAAACTTTAACCTACAAGAAGGTTTAAAGGTG
>NW_021348094.1:0-222 GCF_001605985.2 Dendrobium catenatum | reverse complement strand
AAAGACGAGTATAATAATGATCCTATAACATGCATTTTAGTAGTCACACTAAACAAGTAAAAAATTATAATTATCATAATATTTTTTAGTAATTAGTAATTGGTGGTTGGTAAATGTTAGCTCAATAAATATAGTCGTCACTCTTTGCCCAACAATATAGTAATAATCACTCGTTATAACTCCCAATTATTGTATTGTTATATTATTATATCATTGTATTCC
>NW_021348093.1:0-321 GCF_001605985.2 Dendrobium catenatum | reverse complement strand
AAATACATTAAGCCCTAATCTAATCTTTCTTGAAGTCATCAACAGTCTGGAGTATGATTTCTCTAAAATGTTAGTACACACAAATAGCAAAAGTAATATATCAAGTATATATTAGGAGAATGATAATCAAACAATAATATTTGGAACCATAAAAATATATATATAATATGAAAACATAGTTATAAAAACTAAGTTGCAATAATCTCCCACTTTTGATGATGACAAAATAATAATTATTTGAGCAAATAAAAATTTCTCCTTTTGTCCCCCTAAATGAATCATCAATTTAAATCAATGGATTCCCATATTGATTAAAAACAA
>NW_021348092.1:0-246 GCF_001605985.2 Dendrobium catenatum | reverse complement strand
AACGACGGCTGCACCGGTGATTTTGCAAATATAAGCCACCGGTAAGGGCGGCGGTCACTAAACCAACGGTAAACCGTTAGACCGCCGGAAATACCGACGGTTAGACCGCCGGCTTTCGCCGGTTAAGTAACCGGCAGTCTACCGGCGAAGGTCAGCGGTTTTAAAAACATACGACGGCTAACTAAACCGCTGGAGAACCGTCGGTAAAAAGACCGCCGGTAGGCCGTCGGTCAATTAACCGGCGGC
>NW_021348091.1:0-345 GCF_001605985.2 Dendrobium catenatum | reverse complement strand
CTAGCAGCTTCTACCAGGTATCTATTCTTTTTTTATGTTATTCCATTTTTCTTAGGACTTCTAGGGGCTAAAAAGTTATGCTCTATTCCTATCCCTTTACTTAATGATTCAAATATTTTATTTTAAAACTCTCCATCATGATCACTATGGATTGTTGAGATTTCACATCCTAATTTTCATTAAATCCAAGTAGAGAAAGTCTTAAATTCCTCAAATGACTCATTCTTATGTGCTAGGAATCTTACCAAAGTGAATTTAGTGAAGTCGTCTACAATCATAAATTCATAATTCTTCCCACTTAGGCTAACTGTGCTAATGGGTCCAAATAGGTCTATGTGATGGATT
>NW_021348090.1:0-317 GCF_001605985.2 Dendrobium catenatum | reverse complement strand
CGTGAAGTGTTCTGATTCACCTCTGGATGGTGTGTCTGTACCCACACAGAATAATTTCACCAATGGGAGAGTGCCACTAAGGATGGACAGATTCTCTATGTGGAACCTGCTTTCACCGTTTCGTAATTGCTTGGTGGTGCAGACAATAGTAATGAAACATATTATGATTGGTTTCATATTATTGGGGCGATTCTTCTAACTGACACATGGTTGTGAATGCCTATTCAAAAAATTAGAAAAATGTTATTGCAATCTATTCATATTTTATTATAGCCTCAAAAGTGAGTTGAGTCAATTTGAACTCCATTTATTAGGGG
>NW_021348089.1:0-338 GCF_001605985.2 Dendrobium catenatum | reverse complement strand
AAATATACTATTGTTCAAATAAAAATAAAAAGTACAAAAATCACTACAGGAAAACTGTCTATTACCGGCGGATTTTCCGGCAGCTTTCTGGCGGACTGATTTCCGTCGGCGTTCCGGCGCATTTCCGACGGATGTCTATGAGATATTTCCGACAAATTTTTTTGCTGATGTTCCGACGGCTTTTCCGGCGTTTTACCGACGGATTTGTTACCGACGGATTTGTTACCGGCGGATTTTCCGACGGATTTTAATAATTTCTGTAAAAAAAATATTTTTTTCATAATTTAAATAATTAATAATTTTATAGATCAATTTAATTAATTACTATTTAATAATTT
>NW_021348088.1:0-911 GCF_001605985.2 Dendrobium catenatum | reverse complement strand
TTCTCCAGTTTTCCCAAAAATTCGTATAAGTCCAAAATTTTCTCTGTCTTGAATTTTTGAGTAAATTTCGGCAGCCTCCCGGCATCCCCTCCCCGGTGCCGGGAGGTAAAGAATTGGCTCGACTCGACCGGAGCGAATCAATGGCGAGGAGATTAGGTCTTCATATTCTCCACTTGACGACGATTGTCGATGATCATTGGAAGATCACTGTTGATTGCATATTGCCGATGATTGTCAATTGAGATGATTACTTGTTGTTGGTTGATTGTATTAATTAATTAAATAAATTATAATTAAATTTTAATTATAATTTATTTAAATAATTAATTCCAAATTAAATCAGTTCACATTTCTCTAATCTTTCAAAAATTTGGCTAAGTTCCAAATTTTTCAGGAAATTTTGTCAGCCTTCCGGCGTCCCCTCCCCGATGCCGGGAGGTAAAGAATGCTCGACTCGGCCGGATCAAATCGACGGCGAGGAGATTTGGGAGAGCAAATCGATCCCATAAAAGATTCTTCAAGTCTTCTAATGTGGGCGATCAACCTGCTAATTTAAACAATTTAATTTAAATTTAAAAAATACTTTTAGTTCCCTCGAAAATCCGGCAGCCTTCCGGCGTTCCCTCCCCGATGCCGGGAGGTAAGAGAGTGGCTCAACTCGGCCGGATCAAATCGACAACGAGGAGATTTGGGAGAGCGAATCGATCCCATCAATTGTTTGCGCTCCCTCGGCCGGATTAACTCGACGGCAAACCCTAAATTTTATTCGGCATATCCACTAATAAGTATATACTAAGTAACGGAGCTTGATTCGACGCATCATTAATGTTTTATAACATCAATAATAACATAATGGCTTGCACTTTTCATCCTCGTGATCAATTGCCTTGGAAGTTAGTTCGCATTTGTAG
>NW_021348087.1:0-550 GCF_001605985.2 Dendrobium catenatum | reverse complement strand
CCACAATTTGGATAATTAGATAAATTTAGAAATTAAAAAAATGATTATAAAAATCTTTTTATATGGGCTACATTTTTTTTTGATTAAAACCCACAGTAGAGGCCTACGCGTTGATATAGATAAAAGGGTTACAGAAGTCCTTAGAAGGGTCCTCCAGCTTTCTACTGCACCAAAGAGCTACAGAAAAATTCAAATTAAAACCTAGAAGCCAGAGGTCCCTTTTCCTACAATTACAATAGATACAAAAAAGAATCCTAGGGCTATAAGGAAACAACACCAAAAAAAGAAAGCTCAGATAGTAATCAATCTACACACACTTCCTGCAAAAAAGGGAAACCAAGATGCAGAAAACTAAAAGAAAATCTGCAATCAACTTACTAGTAATTTTGATCCAAAGAGCCGAGCAAAATGATCTGCAAAGACAGCACCAGAGAAGTAAGTTAATAATAGCAAAATATAGAACAAAATTATACCAGATTATATGGGCTACATATATCGCCATAATTAGTTAAATTTTCATCGCGTATTTTAATATTTTGGGTAAAATACC
>NW_021348086.1:0-241 GCF_001605985.2 Dendrobium catenatum | reverse complement strand
TAATAATAAAAATAGTTGGTGGTGGAATCAAAATGTGCAAGAAAAGATTAAAAATAAGTAGATTTGTTATAAAAATTGGTTTAATTTTAAAAATTCTGATAATTGGGAAAGATATAAAGGGGCTTGCAAGAAATCTAAGAAAACAATATGCGATGCAAAGACCTTAGCTTTTAGTGATTTATATAATAGATTAGATACTAAGGATGGAGAAAGATATATATATATATATATATATAAGTTA
>NW_021348085.1:0-220 GCF_001605985.2 Dendrobium catenatum | reverse complement strand
AGGACGGGTCTTAGAGAACTTAGATTTAGGATGCATGCACCCTTTAAGAAAGATAACATTAAACGTAAAAAAATTTAATGACACCTCAACTTAAGATTAGTGAATACCTTTAACTTAAATGCAATCAATCTTAAATAATAATCAAGAGATCATTAAAATTCTTTTTAAAAATTAGAAATTATAACTATAAATAATAATTCAAACCAACTATAAAATAAAT
>NW_021348084.1:0-740 GCF_001605985.2 Dendrobium catenatum | reverse complement strand
CGAGGGTTCCATCATAGGTTGGAGCATCAATTCTAATATTTTTCAACAACTGGGCATCGTTGTCTCTCCAAGGATTCTCATCTCCTACAAGGTCTGGCTAGGGTCTCGGGTTATGGCGGTACTGGTCTCTAGGGTGGCCATGATCTGCTCGGTTATCCTCGTCGTAGAGTGAGTGAGGCCGTGATGGTGTGTAGATCGCGGGGTTCCCAATACGCTCTATGTTATCTAAGCGATCACTGGTTAATCTCCTAAAATCCGTTAAGTCTGTCTGAGTGTTACGAATTTGCTGCGTAACAGTCCCTAATTGGCCCAAGATGAGGTCTAGGGTAGCTTGGAGGTGCTGCGGATCCATGGGGTTGGTTAAGGGGTGAATGGGGTAGAGTTGGGTTGGAGGACAGCACTTAATTGCTACAGAAATCAGCTCCTAAAGCCTCCAAACAGCTGCTGGAACGTCGGGGACAGCAACCGAGCACGAAGGCGAAAGATGTCTAGGGGTCACGGGTTGACTGCAGGGTGTGGACAGCAAAATGTCAAGGTTAAGGTGCACTTATGAGTCACTAAACAGGGCAAGAAAAGTTCTGGACAGCAAGGTTTTCTAGGGTGGCAAGTGACCTAGGTGAATGGGTTGGTGGTAAGTGGCAAAGACAACACTTATGTAAGCTAAATGTGAATGTTTATAATGAAATTGACGTGCAGAAAAATACTGGACAGCGAAGCAAAACAGTGAATAAAATGTTCTA
>NW_021348083.1:0-291 GCF_001605985.2 Dendrobium catenatum | reverse complement strand
AATTTGAATCTAGTACTCTCTAAAAATATTAAACCTCCATAATTTGGTCAAAATCAAGGATTCAACATTTTAGGTAACCTTAGGTCAAAACGGGTCAAAACTTCTAAAATTCATAACTGTTAATAAAAAAGTCCAAATTTAATGTACTACCTGTCTAACAACTCATAATTAGGTCTAGTATTTATTAAAAATCTGAAACCCTTAAGATCAACTCTAATTCAAAAAGTCAAGTTTTGCTCCCTTAGTTAGTATAACCGGATAACTCTAAGGATCTCCAGTTTTCTCTAAACT
>NW_021348082.1:0-267 GCF_001605985.2 Dendrobium catenatum | reverse complement strand
GCAGACAATCCAAGGGCAATCAATCCACAACATCAATCACATGCGCACACAAAGAAAAATCCTAATCCTAGCATGCCTAAGGGGTTGTGCAACTAAGTGTGTGAGGCTTGTGTGGTATGTCACACTAAAAGTACTTCTAGAGTTTGGGTCTAAGGAAGGAGTGTCCAACATGTGACTTTTGGGCTACTTGTTAAGAAAAATTCTCCTTAGCTTTTGGAGCTAAGAATAATAGGTAGGAATCTAACATTTAGCTTTTGAGCTAAATGT
>NW_021348081.1:0-298 GCF_001605985.2 Dendrobium catenatum | reverse complement strand
GCACTATATTTCTACCCGACGTTGGACTTCTGCTCGTTAGTGGACTTCTACCCGATGTCAGACTTTTGCTCGTAAGTGGAATTCTACCCGACATCGGACTTCTGCTCGTCAGCGGAATTCTACCCGACGTCGGACTTCTGCTCGTCAGTGGACTTTTACCCGACGTCGTACTTCTGCTCGTCAGCGGACTTCTACTCATCGTCAGACTTCTGCTCGTCAGAGGACTTCTACTCGTCGTCGGACTTCTGCTCGTCGACAAAGTTTCATCGATCTTCTACCTGACACAGTACTTCTACCC
>NW_021348080.1:0-278 GCF_001605985.2 Dendrobium catenatum | reverse complement strand
GGATTACATGCGTGTCTCCACTTGCAAAATTGGTAAATATATTTGAGATAAATTGTGCATCACCTATGAAGGTACTAATGAGGTTAAACAATCCCGTTTGAACATTCTTTTGCATGCCTACGAAATTTTTCGTATGAAACCTCATGAATCGATTTCTGACATATATACAAGATTTACTCAGATAGTTACTTCACTGCATGCACTAGGAAAAGAACTTTCAAACTATGAAAAAGTTAATAATATTTTGAGATGCTTGCCTTCGTCTTACGATGCTAAAA
>NW_021348079.1:0-361 GCF_001605985.2 Dendrobium catenatum | reverse complement strand
CAAACATTTATAGTAATATTAAGAGGAATCCTTAAAATTTTGTTAATGATAGAAGAAGGGAAGAACCCAATCATTTTATTTACATCACACATATTGTGGGAGATAAAAATAATTTATTTTAAAAACTAAGGTGGAGTTCTTGAAAAGAATCAAATCAAAAGTGAAATAGACATTGGTCTTGCCAGAAAAAAAAAATGTTTCAAAGACCCAAGCCCCATTGAATTAAATTCCTAGCCTACCATTTAATGTTACACAACCTCTTAAAAATCCCAAATTCACCTTTCTTGAAAAAGCATATAGTAGGATTTTTGTCAATGCAATACTTAGAGATCATAAACTTAACCCATAAGTTTTGCTTGAC
>NW_021348078.1:0-248 GCF_001605985.2 Dendrobium catenatum | reverse complement strand
TTAATGAGTTTTCTAAGTTTTAAGAGTTTTACCAAAGGGAAGATAGCTTGCATTTAGTGGGCTCATTTTATGCCTCTTGTCACTTTGATTGGCTCTTTTTGAGCATCTTTTGGATCTTTGATACACTTTTGTGTATATGGCTTTCTTTTCAATTAGGCTTCATTGGCCTCTTTTCTTTTTAACTTTTGCAAGCTAAAAACTCTTTATTATACCCCTTAAAAAAAACTTAGTTGTGAGTATATCCTCCA
>NW_021348077.1:0-227 GCF_001605985.2 Dendrobium catenatum | reverse complement strand
TTATTGAACTTCCCTTTTTAGGCCATATATATCATACTCAAGAAAGTAAAAAAAAATTATTTACAGACAGGTATCTGCTTTTTCTGTCGATGACATTTCCTCAAGCTTCCTTGTAATTTATACATAAGCTTTTTAAGAATAAAGCATTCATATCAGATATCTTGAAGCATTTGAGTCCCTAACATCAAATGTAATCACCTTAGAAGCACCATGATGGTCTGATTTCA
>NW_021348076.1:0-325 GCF_001605985.2 Dendrobium catenatum | reverse complement strand
TCTTTATTAGATTTAAATGAGAATTTAACTTTTAACAGGGCACATGAAGAAAAAGGATTTATATAGCCGACCCCACATAGTGGAATAAAAGCTTGAGTTGTTGTTCAATCCACATCATTATCGCCTAGCTTTTTCTATCCATTTGTGGGCATCTTGATTTGATTTTACTTTGTAAGCATCTCCATAATCAATAAAAAAAATATAAACTCAATGTTGATTTTGTATACACTTGTATTATTTGTAAACGAGAAAATGATCAAAAGGGCTTCTTGATTCTCTATAAAAGACCAAAATGGTCCCCAACTATGTTCTCAAGTCTTTAAAA
>NW_021348075.1:0-202 GCF_001605985.2 Dendrobium catenatum | reverse complement strand
GAGATTGATGCATTAAAGAGAACAAATTTGAGGATTTAAAATGATTTTGATACATGTAAGAAAAATCGGATGACTTCCATTGTTGATCTTAAGTCAAAACCTAGGAAGAGGCATTATAACTCAAATCATTTAAGAAATCCCTTTTCTGGAATTAGATGTTTCTCTTGTGGCATGCTAGGACACATCTCACACACTTGCACCG
>NW_021348074.1:0-939 GCF_001605985.2 Dendrobium catenatum | reverse complement strand
CTCTCTCCTTCAACTCCAAAGTTGTAGGAGACTTCCCTTCCCTTTAGCTCCAAAAGCTAAAGGGAGTTCCCTTACATTTAGCCCAAAAGCTAAATGTTGGATTCCTTTCTCCCCTTAAGCTCCAAAAACTAAGGAGATTCCTCGACATCCTTCTTAGACTCAAAATCTAAGTAATCTCTTCCACTCAACTCAAATTAAGTGATTTTCCTATGACATTTAAAATGCTAAACTCATAGATGTCCTTAGGAGTTACCCTTTCTGTTGAAGTTCATCCTACCCTATTGGCTGAATTTCACCAAGTCATGAGTGAAACCCCTTAGGCAAGTCTATCTTACCCTATTAGATAGACACTCCTCTTATCCAAACATTAAGAGAACTCCAAAAACTCCTAAAAATTACTTAGGTTCCCTTTTGATATAATGATCAATCATCTCCCTCAAAAGGCGGGATGCCTACATCATTGTATCTTAGGATTCATATGTAACAGGCTTGCCCAAAAGCAAGCATGTGGTTACTTTATGGGTTCTTCATAACCCTCCTAAATATGAAACACTTAAAACTCAAATAAAATCCTTAAGTCACAAACAATTTAAAGTGAACCACCCTTGGATAAAGATTAAACATCTTCATTCCAAAATAAAACAAAACACCCTTAGTGTGACATGCCATACAAGCCTCATACACTTAGGTGCATAGCCCCTTAGGCATGCTAGGATTAGGATTTTTCTTTTCTGCGCATGTGTTTGATGTTTTGGTATGATTGCCGTTGGATTGTCTGTGTGGGCACTTGCCCTTAAGTGGATAGTGTAGAAATATACATGTTCTTCTTGCAGGTGGCCATATCTAAAATGGGGGGACGCTCATAAATAATAAAATGCTTGCATGACAGGTACTGTTTAAACCCCCCCCAAAGATGTGGCCAATAGGGTAGAAGTAGAT
>NW_021348073.1:0-569 GCF_001605985.2 Dendrobium catenatum | reverse complement strand
TGTTTAATCCAATTTTCTTCTGTTTGTAAGCTGGACCCCTTAATTATGACTGCTGTCCCACACTTTTCTTGCGACCAACACTATTTTTTTTTGATATGTTGTGACATAATTTACTACAATTATAATATAAAAACAAACTAAATGATCTTAAGGGTTTATGAATGCAATCAAGATGGGTTTGGGAAACATTTTTTCTTAATAAAAAATATCTAGATGACTTGTAATTTCTATTTCATCCTTCTATAGAACCAGTAGGTTTGGGTCCTTGCACTGCTCTGCCATTAGTTTTATATGGTAGATTTGTTTATTAATTGCTCTTGATATGTATTTTGAGGGGTGAAAAATAGTTCTTGGAGTCTGGTTGCCTTAACTCCAATGTGACATGCTAGTTCCATTGTTTTAAGTTCAAGTTCTTTAAAGCAAATTGAAGGAGGAACTACATTTGCTTTCTTCTAAGGTAAATGAAAAGGCTTATATTTATATCCCATATTGGCTTCTCGAGTGCAACAGTTAGCTGATGGTAGTTGTGTTGTCCCAACAAGCAGTCTTCATTGTGTTTGAGAAGGGAG
>NW_021348072.1:0-237 GCF_001605985.2 Dendrobium catenatum | reverse complement strand
CTGAATATTGGTAGATTAGTACAAATATTTGCTCCTAAGAGCGGCACTAACAAGAACATTATTATCTTTGGTTGCGATAGTTTGTGACTATTGATGATGAGTAGCAATATCAAATATGATATAATGTTATGGATAATCACTACTCTAAATACCATAGACATTAATAATCATTTATTTGGATGCGATGATTGGTGTCTGCTGATGAGTGTGAACGTCATATGTTATAGATTATTATGA
>NW_021348071.1:0-299 GCF_001605985.2 Dendrobium catenatum | reverse complement strand
CCTGGGATATTTCTTGGAAATATCCATTTCAACCATTACCCGTGCGACTGATGGCTTGGAAATCAAAGCAGTAGCTAGGTTTGTCTGTAAAGGTCTACCAAAGATAGAAGCTAAAGAAAAAAAGGATTTAGGAATTTAAAAAATGTAGCCTTAGATTTTGAAATGAAATCCAAATAGGTGCTATAGGCAATTCCTCTCTAACATTAAAGTCAGACATCCATTTAAGCAGACACATTTGGCAACCATAAATATTGTAAGATCGATCTTCTCAAAAAAATATGGCTATAATCTAAATCATT
>NW_021348070.1:0-230 GCF_001605985.2 Dendrobium catenatum | reverse complement strand
CAGACGATCCTCCGCTCCTTCTGGAATCTCCAGATCCAGAACCGGAAACAAATCTCCTCTTTCCGGAGGAACCACTGCCAGATGCCTCGCCTCCAAATCTCTTCCTACTCGCAGTCCACCGCTGCTGAGTAGCCATCCAGTCGTTCTCTATCAGACGAGCTCGCTCCACAAGCTCAGCGAAATCAGTGATCCGGAACGGTATCAGGGGCTGCCTCAAGGTATCTCGCAAT
>NW_021348069.1:0-412 GCF_001605985.2 Dendrobium catenatum | reverse complement strand
TCCATGTGAAGAATTTCTAAAGGTTTACTAGTTCTAAAATCCTTATTGGACTTAAACGATGACTTCACTTGTTTTCCTAATTGACATGCATCACAAAGGTGGTACTTAGTAAAGTCTAGTTTTGGTATAGCTCTCACTAAGTTCTTTTGGGTAATTCTTCTAAGGTTTTTCATACTAGAATGACAAAGTCTCCTATGCCAAAACCATGATTCATCAGAAATAGTTTTTAAACAAAAAGCAGTAGGTGATTGAACTGAATTCAAATCTAGCATGTAAATATTGTTTACCCTTTTTCTATTTAAAACTTCTTTTCCATTTAGGCTTAATATGCAGCTAGTAGGTAAAAATTTTACATTATATCCCTTGTCACACAGGTGACTAATACTTAACAGATTATGTTTTAAGCCTTCAA
>NW_021348068.1:0-208 GCF_001605985.2 Dendrobium catenatum | reverse complement strand
GCTAATCGCCTATATTCAAAGCTAGTTGAACGGGTGATTACGCCCAGTTTTAATTTTTTTTAATAAACTTAATCAGTTAATTACGTTCCTAATGATGCTTACATTAAAAATTTGCCCATATATTTATTTCCTTACACTGTCTTATTGATTTTACAGCATTAAGTTGTAAAATAAAAATAAATGCTGGATTTTTTTTTTTTTTTTTTTT
>NW_021348067.1:0-324 GCF_001605985.2 Dendrobium catenatum | reverse complement strand
TCATTTATTGCTGAGAAACCCTTTGCTTTATTGGATTTTTCTCATGTTATATTACAAAGTAGTTTAACCATTATATTATCTATGGGAGATTATATGATAGCTAGTCTTGCATATTTGTAAAGTATTGAGATTTTTCTTAGAAGGTTAGAGTTTAAATTGATTGTATTTCACTTGACTAAATTTGATGTGGTATTGAGAATGAAGTGGATGATTAAATATGGAGCGCCTTCTAGCAGGGTTCGACATGCCCGATCAGGTCGTGACATCCTAATCAACTTTATAGCCAACATTAATTAAATTAGTTTTTTAAACATGATCAAATGA
>NW_021348066.1:0-1498 GCF_001605985.2 Dendrobium catenatum | reverse complement strand
AAGAATATTGACCAACAAGCTGCAGTTTTCAACGGAAGCATCACCAAAAATCAAGACATCGTCTGCATATAGCAGATGTGATAGAGAGTAGCCATTGACATTAATCCCCTTGAAACCCCTTAACTCCAAGAGGTTAGAAAAACAATCCATGATGATACAAAACAGATAGGGACTCATAGGGCAACCCTGCCTAAGCCCAGCCGATGAGGAAAAATATCCTTCCAGCGCACCATTGAGAATGATCGAGAAATTAACATCATAAATGCAAGCTTTTATCCAGTTAACAAAACGTCTAGGAAAATCTTTCTGAATCAATCTGGCAATTAAGAAATCCCTAGAAACCGAATCAAAAGCTTTTTTAATGTCAAGTTTAGCACAGAAGATTTTCTCTTTACCACGTTTCCCCGCATGAAATAAAACGTCTGAGGCAAGCAAGATGTTGTCAGTGGAGACTCTAGACTTAAGAAAGCCAGCTTGATTGTCTTTAACAATAGTAGTCATGATAGGTTTAAGCCTCAGAGCTATAATTTTGGCAATAATTTTATACAACACATTGCAAAGGGCAATAGGTCTATAATCCATAATAGAGGCGGCATTAAAGTGTTTGGGGATGATAGCAAGGGCAATAGCTTTGACCCCAGCAGGCATATAACTTTTTTCAAAGAAGGAGTGCACTGCTCTAGAAACAATTGGACCGATAATATGCCAGCTAGTTTTGTAGAAATGAAAGTTGAATCCGTCGGGCGCAGGAGAAGAGTTAGAGGAACCCAAAAAAACCACATCCTTGATTTCAGTTTCAGTAACAGGCGAAGCCAACATAGCATGAAAACTAGAGGAAACGGCAACACCAATAGGAATATCACCAATACCCCTGAAATTTGCAGCGGCAGGATTATAAAGCTCTTGGAAATATTGAGTGATATAAGAAATCACATTGGAAGTGTTGGAAGAGGGTTCAGAATTTAGTAGATTGATAACAGATTTCCTGCAACCCATCCTGCTCCAAATTTTAGCATATAAAAATTTTATATCATCTTCCTCATATTTAAGCCAATTCACCTTAGCACGCTGTATGACCCAAGAAGCATAAATATTATTAAAATTAGCCAACTGAAAGCTACAGGCTTTATATTCATTACTAATTTCAACATTATTGTGGTCCTGTAACATCTGCTCCATAAGAATCTTCTGAGAATTATTGAGATACTCAATGTGCCTAGACACACTCGAAGAGGAGGACCAATTAGCCTTTTTAATCTCTTTTTTCAGCTGCCTTAGAGAGTTGCAAAGATGAGAAATCGGATTACCAGAGATAGGTTTCAAGAAAACCTCTAACAACATAGACCAATACTTATCAATCTTGGTCCAATAATTCTTGAAGAGGAAACGATGTAGGGACTTGAAAGCGTTACCAGAATGCAAAATAACAGGTGAATGATCAGAACACGATGGGTTCTGAATGGAGTAGTAAGAATCAGGGAAATTGATAAGCCAGCTC
>NW_021348065.1:0-252 GCF_001605985.2 Dendrobium catenatum | reverse complement strand
AGACGAGAGGAACGCCTAGCTGGAATGGTATTTGGGCAGAAAACACGGAGAAGTGACGCAACGGCGCCGAGCTACAGGAATTCAGCGTGATTTCGACAGAATTTGCGGGATTTAGCAGTGAGGCAATTTGCATGTATTTTGATCTCTTCTTTTTTCTTTTTCTTTTTTCACTGGTTAATACTTAGAGGTCAACACACATCACTGATATAGAGACTTTAACCAATTATTTCTTAAGCATTTTGAACCGAAAGA
>NW_021348064.1:0-234 GCF_001605985.2 Dendrobium catenatum | reverse complement strand
TAACTTTGTAGGAGCTGTTGTAAGAGTTCGTTGCATTATCTTGACACTGAACTGTCACTTCTTGTCGTTATGTCGCCTGATAGTTCTTGCATCTCAACCATCAAGCGAGTTGTAGTTGGAATCGACATTTAGTTTGAGTTGGAACTTTGTTGCATTCTCTAATTGATCTTTGCTTGTGGGGGGTAGATCATGTGTCCTTAATCCTTGTTGATGGTTGCTTGCAAATCAAATGAT
>NW_021348063.1:0-291 GCF_001605985.2 Dendrobium catenatum | reverse complement strand
TGCTGTTGTAGAAATCCATAAATATATCCATATCCATGTCCATATCCATATCCAGTGACATGTACAAGTATCAATAAGATCATACAGTAATAATAACAATAATTCAATCATACATTCATATTCGTATGCTTATTTAATCATTTGAATCATCAATTTAGAAAATCAGAGATCGTATGAAAAATCAGCGGCATAACGACAGTATACGGAATTTACACAAAATTCACAGAATCCACAAATTACCAAATTAGTACAGAACATGTACGACAACATTATAAGACTTCTATTCTACTG
>NW_021348062.1:0-214 GCF_001605985.2 Dendrobium catenatum | reverse complement strand
GTAATTAACTATAGGGGCTTATGCCTATAGGAAACCAAAACTAATATCAAAAAAGTAAATGAGGGTGAAATCTCTAGGTAGTGTCTTATCTAAAACCCAATCTGCCTTCTAAAAATTCCCCCGAAACCTAATCTCGTTAAAACTCTCTACCATCATTGTCACAAAAATACTTATAAGAAAAAAATAGACAGATGGCGCGGAGAGGTCGGGATCA
>NW_021348061.1:0-542 GCF_001605985.2 Dendrobium catenatum | reverse complement strand
TTCGTGATTGCAATCAACCAATTGAGAATTTAGAGTTAGAAGAAATTGAATACAAATGGAGAAGAGAAATACCTTTGCTCAAGGGGACGTGGAGATCCGTCATTTGATGCCTTCAACATCTTCGTCCATGGCTTCTTCCAAATGTTGATCTCAAAACCTGAAATTGTGTTCAGGTTTGGCTCCAAAATTCTGAGAAAATTCTCTGATTTTCTTATGTAGGAAAAGGTGTTTGGAAGAATGGAACTCAATACATTCAATGCTTGTGCCTAAGGTGAGGAAGTGGGGTTGGAGAGAGGGGAAGAGAGAGGCGGCAAGTTGGGCGGGAAGCTGACGGGATCGAGGGATTGGGAGGAATTTTATTTCCTAATGCCAAGTTCTGATTTAGGAAATAGTTTAAGACATGGGCTGTAGGAAATTGACGTTCAAAGTATGAGAGGGAAATTGAATTTATTTCCAATAGTGGAAGTTGGGTGAATAAGAAATAAATCCTAATTATCCCTATGGAAGCCGGTGGCAAAGATGGTGATAGGGGCAATTAATGA
>NW_021348060.1:0-656 GCF_001605985.2 Dendrobium catenatum | reverse complement strand
TCTATTCTTGGCTTAAATAAAGAATCAATCATTTCAACCTTGGATGATTGTGCCCTTGCTGATACCTTGTGCTTCGAAACCGATGGCCACTGCATTGAACTAATAACTGTTTGTCGTCTCCACTGTATATCATATCCTTCTGGTTACAACTTACATGTTGAGTGTAGCATGGGTCTCATCTAGTAGCTCGTAGGTATTTACATTTGATATAATCACTTAGCATTTTATTTGCAGATGATATTTTGAGCATATAACGGGTTCCCTACAAGGGCCCGTAGACATTTACATCTACTATATATCATCTACCCTTGGCTTGTAAGAGATCAGTGTACTTGTTGGCCATTAATTTGTTCTTCAATGTTGGCTTGCAATTTTCTACATTCACTACATACCGATCTTCAATATTCATTGCATGTCAGTGTGAGCATCACTGCCCTCTTTATGTAAAGTCATAGATGATTCATCGTGCATTGACTTTCAGTGTTCAAAAGAGGCTTGGTAGATTTTCTTGCATGCCAACTAGCATTGACTGTGGAAGGCTTGCATGTCATTTTGAACATGATATTCATATAGTCATCAATAATTCCTTTCATCTTTGTGGTGCTTAAGAGTCATTCAGTCTTTCTTGCTCTTTGTCAACCTCTGCTTGCAAGCTA
>NW_021348059.1:0-1150 GCF_001605985.2 Dendrobium catenatum | reverse complement strand
CATTCATGTCTTAATCCTTTATAAAGATTAAACAAGTTTTATGTCAACATTGGCAGAACTTTAAGACCAAGGAAATCATCAACATGAAAATTTTGTTTGGGATAACTTTCCTACTGTTTTCAAAAATAATTTTTTAGTACAAAAAATTTTAGTTCAACAGATTTGGAACTAAACGGTTGCTTTAGAAAAAAAGGTAAGAAAGTCGTTCCAAGCGAAGCCTAAATCAACTTTTCTACTATCTTTTTAATCATCAAAATAAGAAGAGCATCATCTAGATTTTTGGTCTTTTAAAGATTTTTATTCTTTGAAAATGTTTATATTTATATAATTCGTAAAGGTGACATCATGATTAGCTAACCCTTGTTAAAAAGAAAGCCTCTGAATATCATGAAATGTAGCGCAATTTGGATTAAATTAGTTTGTGATTAGTGTGGTGAGAGCACATCTGTCAATTACAGACAACTTTAGGCTGATAAATAAAATATGATTTTAATCATGAAGAGAATTCGATGACCGGTTCTTTTCTTTGTTCCCTTAATTAAATTACTCTTAACAAAGAAGACTTTACTTAATTTAGGTTAAGATTCCGTTTAAATTCAATAGTACTATCACCGCCAGACTTTTGCCCATTTGTCTACCACGACCAAAGTTCTTCCCGACAACCATCAGACTTCCGCTTGCTCGTCGACCACTACAGACTTTCGCTTGTTCATCGACCACAGTCGGAATTTTTCCTGACCACTACCGGAGTTCCGCCCATTCGTCGACCACCGCTAGAGTTCTTCTCGATCACTGTTGGACTTTTGCTTGTTCGTTGACCATCGCCGAACTTCCGCCTGTTTGTCCACCATCGCTGGAGTTCTTCCCGACCACTATAGAACTTCTGCTCATTTGTCAACCATTGTTGGAGTTCTTCCCGACCACTATCAAACTTCCACTCATTCATCGATCATCTCCGAATTTCCACCCCTTCGTTGACCATCGCCAAATTTTTGTTTGATTCTCCAATCCGTTGTAATTCCATCGTCTCTAAGGGGCAAATCAAGGTTTTAAATCCCGCTTAAAGTTTAAAAATCCCACCTAATTTTTAAAATTTTTAAAAATCCCGCCTAAATTTAAAAATTCCCACCCATGGCTGGCGAGCCGGCTC
>NW_021348058.1:0-540 GCF_001605985.2 Dendrobium catenatum | reverse complement strand
AGTGCCCAAGCTTTGATAGTTGTCCTTTAAAATGTAGGTGATAGAGAATTCATTGAGTTCTACCAATCATTTGAGTAATTGGCTTGAGTGGCCGAGCATAGCAAGAATTTTCTTAAGGGGATGATCAACTATTACTTGAATAGAATGGGTCTGGAAGTAAGGTCACAATCTCTACGTGCGTTGACAAGTGCCCATACGAGCTTTTCCATCATACATTTTCTCCACACCCTGGAATGTATGACTCACATAGTAGATAGCTATTACTTCTTCCCTTCCCCTCTAATAAGCATAGAACTGATAGCAATTTCATAAAATTTGAGATATACAACATGTTTTCACCTGGTTGAAGTCTTTGAAGAAGATGTAGTGAAGTAAATAAAATTTTTATTTGTTGAAAGGCAGCCTCACAATCTTCTCCCCAAGAAAATATCTTTGCATTTTGATGATTTTTGAAGAAGAAGGTGCATCTCTCTTCCAGCCAAGTGATGAAAGAGTTAAGTCTGTCAATCGACTTAGTGAGTCGTTGAAGTTTCATAAAAA
>NW_021348057.1:0-227 GCF_001605985.2 Dendrobium catenatum | reverse complement strand
AGTGCTCCCAAGCAAAAAACCTCCCACAGTTGAGCAAAAGGTCAAAACCCATGTAAAAACAACACCAATGCAAGGATCCAATATATAATAGCAATGCTTAAAATACCAAAATAGTAACAAAAAGGAGTAGAAAAGCCATGCAGGCTACTAAACAAATCAAGCCAAAACCTCGATTTAAAACCAAACAAGGGTATGGCCTGAACGAGCTTAGGATAAAAAGAAACAAG
>NW_021348056.1:0-340 GCF_001605985.2 Dendrobium catenatum | reverse complement strand
CCTAGATCCCAAAACAGATCCAGCAACCTCTGTCGCCTTGTTCCATATCTGTCCATTTTCCATATTTCCTTCCTTGGCATTTCGACAAACACCACCAGTGCTCTCCTCAACAGTGGAAGGCCCCTTCCCCAGTACACCCGCAGGTCCATTCCACTCCATTGCCATCCCAGAATTGTCGGTCTTCACCGCAATATTAACAGGATCCAATATTCCACCTCTATCCTTCAAGTTCACCTCCATCCTGCACGCGTTATCCAAAGAGTTCGCTGGAGCGGAAGCCAGATCTCTGATCCGACTCATGCCTCCGAACGCGAAGGGGGCAAAGGCATGTTCCGGATTA
>NW_021348055.1:0-219 GCF_001605985.2 Dendrobium catenatum | reverse complement strand
CTCAAATTTCAGCCAAATTCAAGATACCCAAACCCTCGAAAAATCAACTATTTAATGCATACAAATCAAAAGGAATTCCCTAAACAGTCCCTACAATCAATTTCCCTCATAAACTTCCTCAAAATCCCTTCCTAAAACAGTCCCGCAAGCCGCGCGGCCTCCGTCCACGCGGAAACGTTCGCCGTTTCGTGTCTGGGCCGGTCCCGCGTGGACCGGCTG
>NW_021348054.1:0-256 GCF_001605985.2 Dendrobium catenatum | reverse complement strand
AGAGGAAACAGAAGAGATGTCAGCAATGGAATAGAGATAAATTTAATAGAAATGTTAAGGTTTAAAATGATGTTATTTGCTATGAGTGTAGGAAACCTGGATATATTAAGACAGATGGCCCAAAACTAAAAGCCACTCCTAGCAAGGAGAAGATAGAGGAGAAACCATTTATGAAGAATGGCAAGAAGAAATTCCAAAGAGATTTTTGGGCGGACTCAGCTTCGAACTCATCAGAGACAGAAAAGGAAGTGGAAGT
>NW_021348053.1:0-587 GCF_001605985.2 Dendrobium catenatum | reverse complement strand
TAACGTAAAAAACCGCCAGTAATTCTACACTAACCGCCGGAAAAAACCGCCGGTTATCAGCGTTTTTTCTGTAGTGTCTTCTCATAAGAAGAGAAACCAAGCAAGAAGAAAGTTTTTCTTACTTGTTGGGTAGATTGGTGATTTTGATATAGGAACATAAGTTCATTGAGGGTAAAGTGGTGAGCAATGTGTCTTGCTTGAGAGTGGTTCAAAGTCGTTGCAGTAACCTTTTGAGATGTATATGAACATGCATGGGGTGGATCTTTAGAAATTTTTTTGTTGAGTAGGGTCAAAGAAAGGGGAAGCACTAACACCTAATATTTTTAGATGCAAGTAGTTGGGGGCATGCTTTGTTAAGATGTTCATACGAGGACGATCAGTTGGAAATGAGGGATGGTGAATAGTTAATGAGATAAATCTTTGTGGGAAGAATATATACCTAGAATAAGTGAGGTAGATGAGCATTGAAAAGGGGAGCATGTACGATGTTGATGATGTGCTAGTGTTTGAGCTTGATAATGTTATTTTACTCAGTAGTGTACTGATAAGCATATTGATGATGAATGACCTATATGGAGAGGATATGT
>NW_021348052.1:0-322 GCF_001605985.2 Dendrobium catenatum | reverse complement strand
CATTTCATTTTCATATTCAACTCATAAAATAACATAAATATTGCATCAATTAAATTTATAAAACATAAAAAAAAAAAATACACAATATAAATGTGGCATCAAATAAGTCAATAAAATAATAAAATATAAGCTAATATTTCATAAATAAGTGAATAACTAACCAAATAAGAAATTTTTGAATGCATACCTTTTGTCAAGTGTTGGGTTTTGAGGAAGAAACCTTCTATAATACTATTTGGATTTTAGCTGTGTTGCTTGATTTTGCAAGAAGCATTTCAAAATTCGTCTGCCATACAAAATTTGTTTTAATGAAAGAATAATT
>NW_021348051.1:0-458 GCF_001605985.2 Dendrobium catenatum | reverse complement strand
ATAATCATAACTTATTAAATTCAAAGCACATTAAATTTAATTTCTAAATAAATCAACAGCCAATTTTAGATTACATTGCCAAATAATTTCTCAAGATTTATCAAAATTTAATATATATAATACCAAATAATTTTCAAAATTTACTAAATTTAAATTTACCCTCTTGTTGCCAAAACAACCCCTTAACTATAATTTCCCTTCGGCCTACCTTTTGGCATTCGATGTTTTTTGTGTTTTCTGAGGCTTCCTTTAGTTTTTTTGACTCTGCTCTCTTTGTTGTTAGAGCTTTGAGTTTGGATTTTCTTTTTTGACAGTTTTTTGTAACCTATTCTTAAAAAAAAAAAGTGGTCTATTAACAAAATGTTTTTGGGATTTTTGCATACATACCACTTTATAACATATGTATGACATATTTAACACATAAAACTTAAATATTACATCAATACCACCTAAATACT
>NW_021348050.1:0-1320 GCF_001605985.2 Dendrobium catenatum | reverse complement strand
GAACTAGCCAAAAGCTAACCACGAGGGGGGGGGGATGAATTGGTATTTTTAATTAAAACTTAAACTCAAACCAAACCAAAATTCATCATAAAAAAAAAAATCAAAGTCCGAAATTTAATGCAAAAAAATAATAGCAAAGAACATAGGGATTTATAGTGGTTCGGTCAACTTGACCTACGTCCACTCCATGGAGGCGCTTTTTGAGTATTACATTAAACTCAGTGACTCTCCTTTTTCTCTTACAACAAGGTAGAGAAGTCTTTACAAACATCCTTTTCATCAACACCGGTGGGGCAGAGAACCCGACTCCTTTTGCTTCCTCCTGAAGCAGGCAAAGAACCCAATTCCTTTCGCTTCCTCTTGAAGCAGGCAGAGAACCTCAATCAATTATTGAAGTAGACCTTTCTCGAATCCCCAAGGAACTAGGGACGATGACCAGAGAAGATGACTAAGATCCTTTCTTGGAGTAACCTTTATGAAATCCCTCATAAGATCATCTCTCTATCTCTCTTCCTTTCTCTCCCTCTCCTCTAGGCTCTCTCAGGTCAAGACAGTAGCAAAAGATACTCTCCTTGAGTAAAAAAGTGGTCTTAATTAGAAGAGCTTCGGAATAGCTCTTAATTGAAACAAATTAACTTTATTGTCCAGGATGATCAACTGAACGTCCTATACGATCAATAAAAATTAGCCAAATCAATCAAGACGATTTGGGAAAGTCTGGACAATCAGAAGGTAATTTGTGAAGATCGTCCAGGATGATAATATATCATCATATACGATTAGTTCAAGTCGACGAATATCGTCTAGCACATCACCCTATATGGAGATCTGGACGATGCAAAAGTAACATAATCGTCCGGGCCGATATTTAGATCATCATGTACTATTAGTTTAATTAAGTAGAGATCATCCAGGGCATTGCACTGATAGTCTAGGATGAATCTAAGGTTTTATTGTATGATTGTCTCGGACGATCCTGCGATTATCTAGGACGATATGATCGAGCAATCAAACCTTAATTACTTTCCTTATTATCAGATTAATTTAGGCATAATTGTACTGCATCATCCAGGACGATGTCCTGGACGATGTCCTGGACGATGTTCATATTTAAAACATGCCTAAACAGATATGGCAGCTGATTCTTTCTGATTTGAAACTATCATTCTGTACGATGTTAATATCATCCAGGACGATTTTCTTAATGACGAATGCCTTAATCAGGATGCCCTAATTAGAATTTTTATTTTTAACTAATCATCCAGGACGATGTTTGGATCATCCAAGATGATGTGATCAAAAATAGAGAACTCTAAAACA
>NW_021348049.1:0-241 GCF_001605985.2 Dendrobium catenatum | reverse complement strand
TCAATGTACTCAAGTACATTCTCCTCGTTTCAAGTAATGAGAGAGCCTCATAGGCTCATTTGGGCAGTCCATTGAGCTGTTCGTCCGAAGCCAGAGCGAAACAAGAGCGAGAGAGGGAGGGGGAGCGGCATATTCGACTCCTTTGTGGCTTTCCTTCTCCCGTCCCGACACACACAGAGAGAGCGCGTGAGAGAGAAGAGGCGAAGAGCTCCCTTCGTGCGACTCCACCAGGCGCTTCTCC
>NW_021348048.1:0-239 GCF_001605985.2 Dendrobium catenatum | reverse complement strand
TGCAAAGAGATAACAATTTGAGTAAACCTTGTATACAATTCAGAAAAATATTCAAAAGGTTTCATATGAAAATGTTCATAATCATGCAATAAAATATTCAATCGAGATTGCTTAACTTTATTGGTTCCTTCATAAGTGATACATAATTTATCCTAAATTTCTTTACCGGAAGCACAAGTTGAAACACGCATGTAATCTTCAAATTTTAAAGCATAGAAAAATAGTACAAATATTTTACA
>NW_021348047.1:0-1005 GCF_001605985.2 Dendrobium catenatum | reverse complement strand
AATATTAAATCCGTCTTTAGGTATAAGTCCTCCTACGACATCCTATTGGAATCTTCGGAGTTAGGAGTAAGCATCCCTAGTGGCATCCTAATTTTCATCCCGAGGATAAGTATAAGCATCCCTAGCGGCATCTTCTCTTCATTCTATTGACATTCTTGAAGTTAATCTTGATTTATAAAAAAAAAAAAAGTTTCAATCATATCAAAATCAAATTCAAAATTTCTATTCGTGCCAAATCTCATTCAACTCTAAACTAAACTCAAATCAAACTCTTACATTCCTTTCAAACTACATTCAATTCATTATATTCAAAATTCTAAAATCTTAACTTTACCAAATGATACTAATATCTTTTGTTATTATTTGATAAAGCCATCAATACCAAAATTATCAATTTCAATCATTGAATCAACTCAAAACTCTATCAACTTTTATATCTAGAGTTTCTAAATCAATCTCAAAATCCTAACACATATACTTCAAATGGCTAGAACTTCAACTCTGATCTAGTTGATCGTTCGGTCAGGCCCATACGCATGATAAACTTGGAAATTGTTATCAATGCATTTGGGTCCATTTTGGACACTATTATTTGAGGTCAATTTCCCCTCACCTAGCACCTAGGCTTGTACGCCTAGTTAGACGTCGCCGCATTGAAAGGATTTCCCCTTAGGGGACGCTCCACAGTGACGTGCATCGACTCGAGCCTATCACTCAATTTGAATAAGAAGTCAATTCAATCTAGTTTCAATTCACTCCAAAATGAACTCAAATCAAGCTCGATTTTATGATTCCGTTGATGTCGATCGAGGCTCTATCTAAAGTTGTGATTTTGTCAAATTTAATAATAGTCTTGGGCTTAAATCAACTCAACCAAAATCAAAACACCATAAATCTTCAAATAAAATCTATTTTAATTTTAAATCAAAGAATTAAATCAACACCCTTGATCCCCCTCTTTAAATGTCAACCCAGAATTCTTAAATCAGAGTTCGATCTGAAATC
>NW_021348046.1:0-267 GCF_001605985.2 Dendrobium catenatum | reverse complement strand
TCGCACAATGATCCCATTCGCCTCTATAAAACACGACTGAACCCCTCCTCTTCGGCTGCTTGCTCCCGTCGCTAAACCACGATCCCCTCTTCCTCATCCCGTCCGAAGCCTCTCCGATTTCCTTCCCTGCTTCCTCTCGACTCTCGTCCGCTCCACACAGCAAACCCGACGCCTTCCACGACACTCTCGCTCTCCCTCCGATCCCTCTGCTTCCACGACCTCTTCCCACGACCGAACTCACCCAGGCGAGCTCACCTCTTCCCGTCG
>NW_021348045.1:0-241 GCF_001605985.2 Dendrobium catenatum | reverse complement strand
AGTGATAAAGGGCATAAAATGAGCCCACAAAAAATATTCTTATTTTTCTTATACTACTAAAAACTTAAGAAAATCCTTGATATGTTCGAAACTTGTGCTTGAAAATCTTGGTTCCTGATTCAACAATTCGTGCATTGATTTTTTATTAGATATGTTTTATGAAAGGAGTTTTAAAAAATTAATATTTCTTTTTCCCATTTATACCTTGATTTGGATATTGGATTAAAAAGTTTTTGAGCCT
>NW_021348044.1:0-231 GCF_001605985.2 Dendrobium catenatum | reverse complement strand
CTATGAAGAAGACCAACTGGCAGCTGGAGGAGAGCTTGGGTAATAAGCTTTACTTTCTTAATGATTTCAATAAAGTTGTTTTTCATCATGTGACTAGGAATTGTAACAAAGTATATGATTTTTGTGCTACTTTGGCATTAGATTGTGATTTTTTCTTTGATAGCTCTTCTTTTGGCAGTATTCCGTCCAACTTGATGAATTTGGTCAAGAAGGATGGCTACCATTTTATCA
>NW_021348043.1:0-319 GCF_001605985.2 Dendrobium catenatum | reverse complement strand
TACCCCCATTCCTAGAGCCATAAGAGATCTATCCATTAGAGAAATGGACTGCATTTTAATTAGGTGGAATGAATGAAAGGTGGAATTTTTTAGAGGATGAGTTATGGGAGGAAAGAAAGCCCTTCTATTTAAAGAAAAGGGGGTTGGGATGAGCCATGGTAGGAGGTGGAAGTAGTTTATGGGAGTATAGAGGGGGAAAATCAATGATAGAGTGTGTAGAAGGCAACATTAACATGCAGGATGTGAAATTTGTAGAGTTGAGGATAAGGGAGTGAGGGAATATAGTACCCTAGATGGGGAGGACAATAGAGAAGTCAAG
>NW_021348042.1:0-1125 GCF_001605985.2 Dendrobium catenatum | reverse complement strand
AATAAAACTCTTTTTTTTTTTTTTTTTAGACCAAGGTTTCATTTGGGACGGCTATCTTATTGCTTCTTAAAACAGACTTTAAAATTTTTGTACTAAAAAGCTGCTTTAAGAAGCATAAAGAAAGCCATCTCAAATGAAGTCTAAGATTTTTTATGGGGCATCTTTTGACCACTATTTTTTTACTGTTTTTAATAAATTTTTATACCAAAAAGTTTCTGAGAAAGCAATAAAAGAATTGTCTCAAATGAAGCCTAAATTTCAAGGTGCAAACTTGCTTCCAATCATCTATAGCCAAAGTGTCAAAAAGGAGTTGTAAATTACCGCAGGATAGTCTTATTCCAACTCTCTGGATATAACTACTTTCCATGATTTCTTTACTTTGTATTTGGAGCCAGCTTTGTTATTCTAGTTTCAGTGACCTTACTGTGCCCTCCATGTCTTTCAGGACGACCTTGCTCATCTCCAGAAGAAGAAAGATGAGGAGAAGGTATATTTTTATGTGAACCTTTTGATAATTCAAATAACTCGAGTTCTAAAAGATTGAATATTCTTCTTTGTTTTTTGATACAGGCACTGAAGGACTTGAAGGCCAAGGCTTCCCAGAAGGGTACTTTTGGAGGGGCTGGGCTCAAGAAGAGCGGTGGGAAGAAATAACAATTGCTGCTTTATGCTTAAATCAACCTATTTGGTCACTTCTCTTTACTATGTTTCGACAAAAGCTTTATTATTGTTATGCTTAGTAGTACTTCATCTCACTAGCTGTGTTTGTGTTGACTATCACTAACTGGAATGCATGCTTTATTTACTTGTTTAATCATTTGTGCGCTTGGCAGTGATGATAAATAAGTCTTGATTAGTTGCTTCTAAATAGTAATTTTGTTATAGAAAAATATTATTTTATTTTTATTTATGTTGAGGGTGCAAATGAATTTTTTGGAGAGTTTTCAGAATATTTAATGGAGTTTGAAATTAATATTTAATTAAATAATGAATTTAATAAATTGTTTTTCTTAGAATAATTGGAAGGTTGGAAGGCATACAAGTCTTATATTTGTGGTAGTCTGGTGTCGCATATGATTTATCTATTAAATTTATCAAATACATTCAAAATTCATACATCTAAAA
>NW_021348041.1:0-307 GCF_001605985.2 Dendrobium catenatum | reverse complement strand
GGTGGACCTCTGAAAGGATACCGCCGGTTGTAGAGTGAAGAGGAGTATACGACCATACCACCCCAAGGGATAGAGATGATTATAGGCCTCTGTGCTCCTCACAAATGGGCTAATGGAAGGATAGATTAGATCGTACATACGACTAACCATTGAGGATAACAGCTCTCACCAATGCACCCCAATGAGTAGTATATATGACCTAATCATAATAATGGGTTTCCCCCGCTCGATACATCAGCTTGAGTGGGGTTTATTTGATGGTGGAGTTCTGTTTCCCAAGGGCATAAGCCCCTGTGGTTAATTACAT
>NW_021348040.1:0-211 GCF_001605985.2 Dendrobium catenatum | reverse complement strand
CTCTTCTCTCTCTCTCTCTCTCTCTCCCCCTCCTCTAACATAGTAACATAGGTTATGATTCCTTCTTGTTTCAGGCCAGAGATCGAAGCCATAGAACTAAGTTTTTGAAGTGCAAATTTTTGAGAAATGAATCTTTTGAATTTGGTAAAATTTTAATAAGATGTCTAATAAAAAATTAATTAAGAAAAAAACGTAATTTAAAAAATAAATT
>NW_021348039.1:0-260 GCF_001605985.2 Dendrobium catenatum | reverse complement strand
AAAATTTATCGACGTTTCGCACATAATTGTAAGTATCATTCTTGATTGAGATCACATCGCCATGTAGTGTGAGCATGCATGCATTTTAGATCCCTAATAGATGATGACATTTGGCTTCATTCATTCAGAGATTAAGAACGAGTCACTTCTGGCATCTCTCTCTCCTTTTTGGTTGTTTAAGGCTTCGTTTGGGACAGCTTTTTTTTTTTGCTTCTTAAAGTAGCCTCTGTAATATCAGTTTTTGCTCCAGGTTCGTCCGG
>NW_021348038.1:0-240 GCF_001605985.2 Dendrobium catenatum | reverse complement strand
ACTCATATTTTTGAATTATCTGATAATGTAATTTGCTGTTAATTATATGACAAAAAATTTTGAATAAACTAAATTTATTATTATTTGAAAATTGAGTTTTTATGAAACTTATTTTCCAAATCAAATAATAATACATTTTAATTTATTCAAAAATTTTAAAACAGTGACTATATAGTATGTAGGCATCCAATTTAAATATTTATATGGATATAAATTTTACTGGAGATAAAATTTTATAAG
>NW_021348037.1:0-1575 GCF_001605985.2 Dendrobium catenatum | reverse complement strand
TTAGGTTACTTGCGAACGCAAGTGTTTCCTATCACTTTCTTTTTCATGTTTGACGAGATTCATCTTGACTTCCTTTTAGCCATTAAGGTTTAATTAACTTAGCACTATCACATGCAAATACTATTGATATGTCACCAAAAGTAGTCTTTATCGAGCACAAATCTCAAAGTAAATATGAATCAGAAACTTCCGAAAATTTGGGATCCTCCCAGCTCCGATTTCAACAAGCTTATAGTGAAATTAAGCATCACAAGGAGATGAACTCAAGGACACCAAAATTAGTCCAAACGAGCACAAATCAAAGGGTCAACTTCAACTTGAAAGTTTTAAAGCACTAATTGGATGCTACGGACGATGGATCTCCTCCCAAATATTGTCGCCCATCGACTATGGTCTTTCCAACCACTGTCGCATGCCGACTATGGTCGTTCCAACCATTGTCACCCGCTGACTACAATCCTTCAGGCCATCATTGTCTGACAACAACAATCCTTTAAACCAACATCGTTCGCCGATTATGATCTTTTCGACCATCATCACCTGCCGATTACGATCCTTCCAACCACCGTTACCCTCCTATTATTGTCCTTCCGACCACCGTCACATACTGACTATGATTCTACTGATCAAATAAATATGCCAATACTCTCTTAAGAATTGTTGTCATGTAATGCACTATATATAATGTGTATTTGCTATATTGAGCTAGCACTCTCCTTTGAAGAGGAACATCATTTGTAATCAACCATCAATACTAGTGGATTCATTCATGATTTTCCCCTTTTCATGATTTTTCGTGTAAAAATCTTAGTATTTGTTTGTGTGTCGGATATTATTACAAAACTAGGATGCTAAACTTTATATATCTCTACCATCACGAATATTTCAGGACACAACAACTATAATTTAAATTTAAATTTATAAATCCTAATATTTTGAATGATGAATGATAAATTTTAAAGTATACATTTTTAATATATGATTTTAAAGATACAATTAATTTCTTTTAACCGACCACACATTGTTTCGCAATCTGCTCATTTTCAGGATACTATTCTATTCCAAGAGTACTTTGCACTTAAAGATTCGTGCAGATGGCCCGATGGATGGCTAGGTTGCTTCATACAGAAATTTATTACATGAGTTAAACAAAGCCTTTGTTTTAGTGAGCAATAGTGAGAATCCTTATGTATTTTTATGAATATGTAGATAGGTTAAAGGCTCGTTTGGTGGTTTGTAGATGAAATCTATATTTTTTTAAAAAAAATTGATTTTGCTGAGAAATTAAAATTTTGAAAAGATTTATGAACTTTGAAATCAATAAAAATATCTAATTACATCCAATCAAATAAAAAATTTCATATATTTTGCACCAACAGCGACTGGTTTAAATAAGATAAAAAAACAGTAAACTGCGGAAAAACGATAGTTTTGTATAACTACAGTTGATTTAAAAAAAAAAAAGTTATCTTAGTGGATATATAGTTATTGTATATTTTGTATATTTACAAATTTAAATAATAAAAGAGGTATGTGAATATTTTTGTTGCGGGCTAGAAATTACGCGGCGATAGA
>NW_021348036.1:0-203 GCF_001605985.2 Dendrobium catenatum | reverse complement strand
AGTGGCTCTCGGTCAAGCTCCGATCTCGCCGCCGGCAACTTCAAAACACCAGAAACCGATGGGAAAATGAAGGTAGGGCTTAGAGAAATCAAAACGAAACTCAAGATGCTCTAGGAGATGTATGGAATGCAATATCACTTGGAATCAATGGGAATCGTCCCTCTTTCCTATTCACGGGTTTGGAGCCTAAACGGATGGTGGGG
>NW_021348035.1:0-469 GCF_001605985.2 Dendrobium catenatum | reverse complement strand
ATGATCAATAAGTCTTTGACTGTTGTAATATGAAAATGTATACTCTAATCCAACATTGTAAAGCACCGATCTAATATCGCAGCGCAGCATATTAATAAATCTTGAATTACTATAGAACAAAGGTTCTAATGTCATGGCGGTAAATCCTAGCGTTGTTGTGTTCTCAAGCCTAAAGCCACAGTGCTACCAAGCATCACGCCTCTGTGCTCCAATTTAATTAATTTCTGGTCTCTTTTAAACTCATTGGCATCCTACTAAATACTTATATATGTTGACACCCCTAGTAAATGCTTAGTTTCTTGGAATTATGCACTAGGTTTGATTTTTTTGTCATGTCATATGTTGACACCCCTAAAAGGATATAATTATTTTGTAAGATCCCAAGTAGAATCACATATATATTTTATTATTTTTCACTAATCATTTTAAAATTAATAAATAAATAAATAATATAGTTAAAAAAATTAAA
>NW_021348034.1:0-281 GCF_001605985.2 Dendrobium catenatum | reverse complement strand
CCAACCATCTTCAACAAAATAAGAAGAGTTAAGAGGAGTATCTGAAATGATTTTAATTGAAGCTTTCTCTGGATCGATCAAGTATTCCTTAGGTATTATGATGTTACCTTGGGTGCAGTTCCTCTCAAGCCAATCTTTGAACACAACACAATTCTCAAGAGGATGACTAAGCATCCTGTGGTACAGGAAATACTTGGGATCATCTTTCTTGCTCTCATCCTCAGGCCTCTTGGCCTCTAGCAAATGAAAATCTGGTTTCTTTAACAGACTCTTGAAAATCT
>NW_021348033.1:0-375 GCF_001605985.2 Dendrobium catenatum | reverse complement strand
AATTTTCGTCCAGATGAAAATAAATTATCGTCCGTGGTGATTGGTCCTCTAGAAAATTTTTGTCCAGACGAAGTCAAGAATCATCCAGGACGATCGGTTCTCTGTAAAAATTTCGTTCAGACGAACATATTCTCGTCCAAACAATTAACCGAGTTAGAACAGCTTTCAGCAGTTTCTAGAACCGACCTTGTAATAACTGTTTGTACTGGACGAACCTAGTTTGTACAGGACGATCAGCTGTACGAAGGCATTTCGTACACATATTCAAATAGGGTCGTTTCAGATCGTTTAAGTAAAATCTTCCAGGACGATCCACTACGTACAGAATTGAAAATTTCTAGTTTTTGGGCGGTTTTTCTTGTCTTTTGTATAAAT
>NW_021348032.1:0-271 GCF_001605985.2 Dendrobium catenatum | reverse complement strand
AATAATTTTGAATTAATAATTATAAGTTAATAATGTAAAATTTTAATATTATAACTTTATAAATTAGTAAAAAATAAATTTTTTTAGAAAGAAATTAATTTATGTCAACTTTTATTTTGTAAGAAAAAAAAATTACACAAACTTAAATTTTATATATGAGTAATTTAATCTTTTATAATGAATAAGCTACAATTAAACTCCTAAATAAATAAATTAATTGTGCTTTAATAAGGACTTATAAAAATATTATTCAAATAATATATCTCTTTTG
>NW_021348031.1:0-235 GCF_001605985.2 Dendrobium catenatum | reverse complement strand
GCCGAGGAATAATCACCTATCAAGGGCAAATTGACTCTTGCCTTGGCTATCACCACTCCCTGCCTCCAATCGTACTTCCAAGTACTCCCGATAAAGATCATGACCAATATGTCTCTTCATCAAATCTCTTAGAACCCAAATTGTCTAATTACCTCACTAAGTAGTTAATTGAACTTGGTCCATGCAACATCAAATTTCTACCATAAATCTCCATTAACGTCGAAATCTTAGTTTT
>NW_021348030.1:0-324 GCF_001605985.2 Dendrobium catenatum | reverse complement strand
CCTTCTTCCTTTGTTTTCCAGCTCTGTAGGATTGCAGCTCTGCTTGCATTTCATTCTGAGCCTTCCTCATTTCTTCAATATCTCTAGCTTGAACCCTTTTCATCTCTTCAATCTCTCTAGTAAGTGCTGCAACCCTCTCACTTACAGATTCTTCAGCTCCACTTGGATCATGGAATGTAGAGGTGTATGAACTGCCCTCAATAGCAAAAACTTGTGAACCCATGCCAACCTCCCCCTCTGTCTTCCACTAACAACTTCTGACCATGTCTGATACTCAGAAGTATGGTCCGATCCAGAAGATGATCCCTCGCCAGTGGACTGCCT
>NW_021348029.1:0-1097 GCF_001605985.2 Dendrobium catenatum | reverse complement strand
ATTAGGAGGTATCCTGCTTAGCATTCATTCACCATGGTGAGTATGGGTCAATATTTGACATGACCCAAAAGCCCAACCCAAAATTTTGGGTTTGAGTTAACCCATTTTAAAATTGGGTTGGATTTTATTTTTAAATCATGACTTCAATGCAAATTTGGGTTAGATTTGAGTTGGGTCAAGTTTGGGTCAGGTTTAGGTCAACTTAAAAACCTAGAATGAACTTTCTAACACATGCATGGCCTCTATTACACACAGTGCACTCATAACCTTATCGTGCATCACCCTCGAGGTCATGAGCATGTGCGTGCCCACTCACCAGAACATGAATGCTTTGTATTTAGCATGTTGGCCCCACTTGCACTCCCAATGGTAGTACTTGAGGTCACCCTCACCCTGATCTTCATGTCATGTTAGTTCAGCCTAAATTTGAATTCAGTTAGGTTTTGGTCTGGTTATGTGTCCTATTTTTTTAATCAAGTAGGATTTGGGTCAAGAAAGTTGATGGTGGCTCATTTTTGTGGTCAGGCTCAAACCTAACCTAAAAACTTTTTTGCAAGGCTTAGCGGCGAGTAGACTTCCATACCATGCCCTTGTCATCGATGTAGTGATGCAATGAGTAAACTTCTAAGTGACATACTTGTCACTATGAGGTGATGCTCTTGCCCACCTTTTCAGTAATGTTGTGTTTTACTTTATTAGTGGAGAGTGTGATCTGAGTGAGTGTTTTTATCTAATGTAATTTTCTCATGCAGGTATCCTATCATGCCCTTTCAAGTGTGATAGAATTTTAAATTTAACTATGGTGTGACCTGATACAATTCTAGAATGACCTTCTGGGGATGTGTGGTATGCCCCAACCCCCCAAAATTTCCCCAAACAAGGGAGATGAAAGGAGGCTGCTAGACGTTTTAGTAAAATTTAGGACATAGAATAATTTAAAAAACTATAGAGAACTTATAGTTGCATTATATATAGGGAACTTGGAATTTGGATTATAACAAACTGTAACTTGCAAAATAATTCTATTAATCAAAGTAAATTAAGACACTTAAACTAAATTCTTAAATGAATTAAAATATAAGTAAGATTAAAATACA
>NW_021348028.1:0-3299 GCF_001605985.2 Dendrobium catenatum | reverse complement strand
AGGTTTTTGAATAGATCGTCCTGGCTGATCCTGCGATTAGGATGATATGATCGTATCAATCATCCTTAATTACTCTCTTGATTTCCTGATCAATTAAGGCATAATTTGTGAATATCGTCCAGGCCGATCAATGATCGTCCTGACCGATTATTAAAAAAAATACAATATACCTTAATTGTCTATGGTGGCAACTTCTTTCTGTTTTGAGCTTATCATCCTGGCCGATACACGTATCGTCCAGGACGATCTGTTAATGACGGCTGCCTTAATTAAGAATCCTTATTTAGACTTTTTGTTTTAAACCTGATCGTCTAGGAAGATGTAAATATCGTTCTGGCCGATATGAGTAAAAATAGAAATTCTAAGTCTCTCAAGGGTGTGTGTGTGTGTGTGTGTAGGGTTACTTAGCATCAGTCTCTTTGACCATTATAAATAGACTCAAGAAGAGAAAAACAAAGTACAAACTGACTCAACCCTAGACCTACGTAATCTTGAATTGGCTTTGTTTGTTCGTCCGATCTTCGATTCCTGATAAGTTAGAAGTAACAGGAAGTCCAAGAGAATCAATAGTGTTTGTTAATCATCAAAACATAAGTCATGAAAATAGATTTGCAACAATCTCCCCCTTTTTGATGATGGAAAAACACTAGTAGGAACAATACAGTAAAAACATTAATTCATTAAAATTTCAAAGTTACAAGCACATAAAATTTCCCTACCACATCCTACTCCCCCTTTTGTCATCACAAAAAGAGGGTCCTAGACACACAAAAGAAAAAGTAAACAACACAATAGAAACCAAAACAAACTACAGGACAAACTACAGAAAATAAAAAATAGAAAATAGAAAACACAGACTAGAAGAACGAGGGACCCTGATCATTAGATGGAGGTGGTGGAGGTGGCTGCTGAAAGTAGCTGGCAAGTGTAGTAAAATGAGCATTGAACCAAGCGATGTCCTGGTCATGCTGCTGCTGCTGGTGAGTAATGTAGCTGTCAAAACCGGCTAAATCCTCTGTGCGGTGCTGCTCGTAGTGGGCAATGTCCTCAGAATGTTGCTGCTCCTATGCAGCAACGTAGGCGTTAAAGCGGGTCTCCCATCGATCAAACCTCTCTATCAACTGATCAAATGGTGAGTGCTGGTGGAGAGGAACAGGAATAGGAATGGGAGCGGGAGCCTCCTCCTCCCCAGCCCCCCGAGGTTCCTCATCCCCAAGGTGGAGACGAGTACTGTGAAGGATACTGAAGGAACTATTTGAGTAGAAGAGTGTTTGGAGGTTAGTTTGAATAGGATACTGAAGTTGGTATTTGGTTTCAAGGACATAGGCTATGAGGTGTCCTAAATCTAGATTGGGTTTTCTCTTACGACCTGGATCGTGGATTGTGGTTAAGTGATCAATGTACCAAAAAATTAAGTCCGCAGTATTAAATTCTCTATGTGTCATGATGTAGAAAGTAGTCAGGGAAAGTAGAGGAGTAATATGGATACGGTCCCCTGCTTTTGGAATTATGGAGGTGCGAAGGACATGTTGGATTGTCCTAGCATCTTTGACTAAAGAGCTAGTCTCTCCAACATGAAAAGGTGCATTGGTCTGGCGAAGAAAGTGATTCACCGTGGACCAGTCAAGGTCAGGATCTGAAGTGATTAGGTGCATCTTATCCCTGGTGGTGGATAGCTGTAAAAGTTTAACACAGTCCTGATATATGATTTCGACGGGGCGTCGATTCACATAAGAGGTCAGGGCTGTGAAAGTAGGTCAAGGTTTACGAAGAATTCTCGAAGAAGCTCGGTATTAAAGGGGAAAGCAAGAGACAGAATGAAACAAAGGGAGGTGTGAGAGAAAACATCCAATACCGTATACAAAATGTGGGCAGGACTGATGATTATGGAGACAGTTATCCCACATTCTTTGTATCGATTGTAAGCAGTTTCATCTTCTGCCTCCCTGAAATGAGGGTCAATCCTAGCCCTCGATGAACTCCCAAAAGTTTGTCGAACACGTTTCCCACCAGCCATAGAAAGTATTAGCAAGAAAACACAAGAGAAGGGATATGAAGTGAAAACATGGCTGGAACGACCAGAATTTAAAGAAAATGGCCATATCATCCAAGCCGATCGCAGAATCGTCTAGGACGATATGGCACAATAATTGCGTACAAGCCAATTGGTCAAAAAGATAGTCCGATCGTCCTGGCCGATCAGATATCGGCCAGGACGATTAGACACAGACGATTGTCCCAAGGAGTTAAGCTGGACGACCGTTGAAAAAGTAGATCATTCGGGCCGATTAGGTGTATCATCCAGGACGATGCATAATAATTGATCGTACCGACATAAGTTAAAATATTTTAAATCTGTGCCATGTGTATCGTCCAGGACGAACAGTGAATCGGCCAGGACGATTGTCCAATAATGGATCATTCGGGGCCGATTTTAAGGATTTAAACGTGCTGACACGTGGATCGTCCAGGACGATCTAGTGTATCGGCCAGGACGATGACCATAAAATGCAACGGCTAGGACGAAATAGGTTATCAGCCAGGACTATCATCATCATTGCAACAGAGTTCGATCAGATCATCCAGGATGATAAAGTATCGTCCAAGACGATAAAGTATCGTCCAGGATGAAGAGTTGTAGTAAGCACAAAAAAGTTCAGCAGGTGGAAATTTGAAGAGAATTTGTCATATCGTTCAGGACGATAAAAGTATCGGCCAGGACGATGTGATTAGAATTTGAAAAACAATGAAGGTTGGTGATGATCAAAGCCCTCAAAAATAAAACAAAAAAAAAGCATAAGAAAAGAAAATGAACAACGATAAAAAGCTAAAAACTAACAATTTGAAAAGGCGCTAAATATAATTTTTTTTTGGTTTTATCAAAGCAATTCATATGAGAATTTCTTAAATAATTTAAACCTTAGAGTTTCAAGAGATCAATAGGTTAACAAATTTCAATCGGAAGAAGGTAGAATATCCGATTTTGTTAACCCTAGATCGAATATTCTTCAGGGTATAAATTATCTTTTGAAAAATAGAGGCCTAACTTAGAATAACAAAATAGGATAAAAAAATCCATTCAAAATTTGTTTACAAAGAAAATATCTCATAAATAATATGTCAAAGTAATTTTTCTCAATCATGGAATTTGAAATCAAGCCTTTAAAAATCTCCAATAACCCATAGTTCTTCTAAGTTTTAAAAGTTTTGAAAATAGGGAATAGCTTGCTTTTTAATGGGCTCATTTTATGCCTCTTGAATCTTTTGATTGGCTCTTTGAGCATTTTTTTTATTTTTGA
>NW_021348027.1:0-925 GCF_001605985.2 Dendrobium catenatum | reverse complement strand
AAATTTGTGTCTCCTAAATGGTGGACCAAATGGGCATCAATTCCAGTGAAACTTGGGCCATAAGTTCCAAGCCCACTAAATTTGGGCGCAAGATGAATCCTCTAAGGTGGTTAACCAAACCACCTAAGGTAACCATTGGTTAACCTTCAAAATTTTAAAGGGAGCTACCTAGACATTATAATTTGGTGCAATTAGGGGCCATCTAACACTTACACTAAGATTGATTAACACACCAAACCATAGCTCCTAATTCCATTAGAAAGTTGAACTAGCTAATTTAATCTAAGGGTCAAACAATGACCCTTAAACCTAAATTAACCCAAACTAGCCCTTAATTAAATCAAATAGGGGAGAACAATTTTGGACATTTTAGAGAGGTACACAAGATCAATCCCCCAAAGTTTTAATTCCTGAAAAGCTATCCTAATGCAAAAAATTGTAAAATATACCCCTAGGGTTCAAACTGTTATAACCTAATTTTCATGCATGATCAGGGATTGAAGCCATAGGGCTTTTGTAGGGCTCCTCATACCCTTTCCATTAAGCCTAAGAACAACTAATTTAGTCAAGTGGATGAGGACGTATGAATTTTCCAAGTTTCCCTAAATTTCCTGGAAAATTAAAACCATATATACATAGTCAGCTCATGCTTTACATGCGGGCGCCACCTGATTGGCTAGCCAAATATTACAGCTAGTTGTGTAAATGTGGGATTAAAGGTATCCATCAAATCATAGATCAAATAATAATAATTAAACAAACTCCAGAACTCCAGGATATAAACCGAACCATTGATCGAGATCATCAGCTAGGATTATGTCTTCAACCTCCCACACTGACCCAAAGTTGAAGACCTTCTCTAACGTGATCCAAGAGATCCCACAAGCAAACTCCTTTGAAATTTTATAGAGGAATTAGGACAATG
>NW_021348026.1:0-295 GCF_001605985.2 Dendrobium catenatum | reverse complement strand
CTAGTTTGGTGCCTAATTTACATATCATTACCAGGTTCTGGTAAGTGGATAAAGGTGAATGAGAAGAAGAAACTTATTGATATTCTAAAGCAGTCAGATTACATAATCCCTGCAATACCAGGTATATTTTTTTCTTTGCTGTTAAAATCAAATTATGTCAGTTTAACCATTTCATTTTATCTATGAGAGATTTATGATTTCAAAGTATCATTTTGCTCCTTTTTTTCTTTTCTTCTGCAGTTTTCTTTGTTATTTCAAAACGATCAAGCTTGTATAAGGAGTTCAGAGCTGGCAA
>NW_021348025.1:0-220 GCF_001605985.2 Dendrobium catenatum | reverse complement strand
ATAGTTACCATCTCAATCTGAGATTGGGTCAAGTTCTAGTACCCCAATTACAAACAAAAATAAGAGGAAGAACTACCTCTGAAGAGTTAGAAAGAATGTTGGTAAGGCCAGAAAGACTGTTGTGTCATGAGCCTTAAAGTAAATCAAATATGAGGCTAGTCGAGAACTCATTTCTCCTTATACCAACCTCCTCCCTGGTGGAAATCATTTCCACCCTTCT
>NW_021348024.1:0-214 GCF_001605985.2 Dendrobium catenatum | reverse complement strand
CCCAGCTGTGAAATATGCTAGCTATTTTCATAACAGAATCAGGGAAGATGAAAATAGAACTTGTATTTCATAATGTGACCGAATGTAGAAGAGACATATATATTCAAAGCTTTCAAAGAAAACATGGAATATTCAAAGCAATACAACGGTATCAAAGTCTTGGCATTTAGAAAACATGAAATTTTCAATAAATCACATCTGCTAAGCTACAGTT
>NW_021348023.1:0-1304 GCF_001605985.2 Dendrobium catenatum | reverse complement strand
GATCAATCAAAATTAAGAGGAAAAAGAGTAGAAAAAAGAAGAATGAAAAATAAATAAATTATTTTAAAATATTAATATGAATCACATTAAAATTATAAGAAGTAAAAAAAAAAGAAAAGTTAACTAAAGAGTCATACATGTTATTTATTTATTTTGCTTGTGTGTTCAACTTAGGCTTCGTTGTTTGTGTTTTCAACTTAGACTTCATTTGGGATAGCTTTTTACCACTATTTTGGAGTTGCTTTCAAGAAATTTTTTATATTAACAAATTATTTTAGAAAACAGTAAAAAAATTGTCCGAAATGAAACCTAAATTAGTAGACAAAATTCTAAATTTATATTCTAAAAAAAAATTGTTCAAATTTTAAGTGAGTTGTTCTATGTGTAGATAATCTAAAAAAACATTGTAAATAATAATATTTTTGAGCTTGTTGCATCATAGAAAGTGTGCTTGTATCATTGAATTGAAAGGTTTAAGGAATCTATTCTTTTATTTTGGAATTTGATGAGCTCAACATAGCCAGCTATTGAACTGCTTAAGTTTCTTTCTTTGTTTTTTTAAATCAATGTTGTTGTTATTATCATAACATCATTAATTAGTTGAACATTATTTTGTTGACCTCATTTTTGTATGAGGTCACTTGAACCAATCTTATCCCTAAATCAATTCAATACCCAAATCAATTCAAATTCTAGGATTCTCTTAGATCCAGACCCTAGGATCTATTTAGATCTTAGAAATCCAAAACTCAATCCAAATCCAAAATCAAACCAAAATTCAAGGCCAAAGGTCCAAGTCATGAAAGCCTTTCCCAGTGAATTTTCAAATACTTCAAAACCCAATCGAATGACCTCCGATTCAGAGTTTGTCAGTTGCATACTGATGGGACATGTCTCTGGAGGCAACCCTCCAAATTTGAGCTCATTCTGAGGTCTATAACCTCAAAAACTAAATCAAAATTCAAAGGCTGTAAAACCTTCAAATATTTACAGCCTATGCCACTGGACCTGTCACTTTGAAGATTCTGACCATAGAGCCTTCACCAAAGCCTCTAGTCACTTCCAGACCTTTAATCTTGATATGTTGAACATTAAACTGCATTTTTCTGGACTCATTTCAGCCCCTAGTGGTCATGAGCCCAAAATGACCAAAATACCCCTATGGGGCTCAAATAGTGATTTCAAACAAATGAACTCCAAATCGAATGCAACCACATCCAGCAAGTTTCAAATGTCAAACCAAACTTGTTGGATCCATTTCCAAACTTTGGGTCAACCTGGTTGACCAAGTCAACCTAGTTGAC
>NW_021348022.1:0-337 GCF_001605985.2 Dendrobium catenatum | reverse complement strand
CCTTCCAATGGAACACTCCGAATTTGCCCCAGATCTTCTCCATATTTACGGGGCATGCCACTCTAAAAAATCTATACATAGACCCCCACTTCCCACATGACTGGGGGTTTGGGCCTTTATAGAGCTTGGACCTTTGGGCTAGAGATTGAAAAGAGCTTTAAGACTTCAAGGATCCTAGAGTTCTACTCAAGCACCACTACCAGCGAACATATGTCAACCACCACTGCCAGTCCGCCGCCCATCGTCGGACCACTACCCATTGGCTGACTGTTGTCGGACTATGGCCCATCTATCGACTGTCGTCAAGCCTCTGCCTAGCCGCCCACCGTGATCAAAC
>NW_021348021.1:0-1040 GCF_001605985.2 Dendrobium catenatum | reverse complement strand
AATCACTGCTTTAATCGAGAGTTTTCTTAGGAGTATCCCTCATAGGATGTAATTAACTATAGGGGCTTGCTCCTATAGGGATTTGAGAACCCCATACTAAAATAAACCTTATTTTATTTATATAAAATAAGGGAATAATCTTTGGGAATGCATATATCTTAAAAAACTTCATTTCTAATCTTAAATATGCTCGTAGTATGTTATTATTGTCTTTTCAGGCAATATAATTTATTGCTTCTTATATTTACTTTTAGAAATGATGAATTTTATAAAACTCATTCTTGCTTTTGGTTGTTCTTAAAGAATTTTATGTTCGTCTTTCAAGATGATATAATATTCTCCTTGTTATATCTAAATAAAAGAATGAATAAATTTTTTAAAAAAGTTTATTTCTATTTTTAAACACATTCTTAAGAATTTCATGTTTAGTTTTTTTGAAATAATATGTTATTCTTTAAACTGTGTTTGATTATAAAAATATCAATTTTCAAAACCCTATTTTGATATTGAATCCATTATAGAATATTGTGTCAGTCTCTCGAGATTGTACTTTATTCTTAAATGCAGTATTCGATTACAAAATAGGAGAAATCAAAATCTGCGTGGTGACACAACAATTTTTCCCACTAAGGTTTTTCTGGTGACTCCGCTGGGGATCAATCCTCTCTCCATCTTTAGTAGTATTTTATACCCTTTAATCGGGAGTATACTTGTGCTTGGCATAGGTTGTAACTACCTTTCTTCCTCCGGTTCTTTTATTCATTTCATTTTTGAATAATTCGGCCGGTATCTAAAAAAAAATTTTAGAGGTCTTAATTTGGACCCCGTTAGAAAACTAACGAGAAGCTCCTTTGTATGACCTTTTTGTAAAGAAAATTTTTGTTTGCTAATTCGAATGTTGCAGTTAAATTTTTGTTTGCTAAAATCTCTTTGCCTAATCTTTAGTAATATGTACAGTTACTTCTTTTAGTAACTTAATGTATTATTTGGATTGGATCCAAAAAATTTTAAATCTTCAAAATTTTAAACTTCTGTGTCCT
>NW_021348020.1:0-270 GCF_001605985.2 Dendrobium catenatum | reverse complement strand
GACATGAGAGCCTTATGAGAGGATAAAGCATCAGTTTCTCTCTTTCCACCTTGAGGACAAGGTGGTTCTTTGTGAAGGTGGTATTGTTAGGTCGGTTCCTGAACCTACCTAGCCGGCCCTACATGGGCCGGCCTTAGTCTATAGTAGGCGGGTCAAACGTCCTCCCATGTTGCCGCCCAAGCAATAGGGGTCCACTATTTGAATTAATCTATTTTTGGCAACGAGGGGTGGGCGGCTAAGGCTATAAATAGGCATTCGAGGGATGTGATA
>NW_021348019.1:0-270 GCF_001605985.2 Dendrobium catenatum | reverse complement strand
ATATTGTAAAAATATTGTGTTTGGGGTGGTTGGCGGTGGTCGGTAGCCACCTGCTAATGTTGTTGGGAGGGTGGTGATGGTGGAAGCAACAATAGGGCGACGACGGCGATGGTGGCTGGCCAGCACTGGCAAAGGTGGTGGCCTCTTGTGGTGGTAATCGATGGTAGCGGCAATGCGGCCGGTGATGGGCGGTGGTGGTCGTCCGGTTGTGGGCAATGGTTGATGGGCATGGTCGGCGAGGACGGTGGTGACCAGTAGTGGGGTGGTAGT
>NW_021348018.1:0-248 GCF_001605985.2 Dendrobium catenatum | reverse complement strand
CTCATATGATGCCTCCATAAAACAAATTTTTTTTTTTTTAAATTAAAATCCAAAAATATTCGTCTTTTTATTTTCTTTGAGTTTTTGCTTTCTTTTACTGTGTTTTCCTATTTGTTTCCTATTTTATGTTGTTTGCTTGTTAGTCTTTGTTTGTTGTGATGTTTTCTTTTGTATTTGGACCCTCTTTTTATGATGAGAAAAGGGGGAGTATGGTGTGGTAGGAAAAATTGTTGGGTTTGTAACTTTGA
>NW_021348017.1:0-424 GCF_001605985.2 Dendrobium catenatum | reverse complement strand
GACGATCCCGATGATCTTCAGGTTCGGGATGCACCCCCTGAATTTGAAGAGGAAATTAAATCTACAGTCGATGAGTTGAGAGAAATTAACCTGGGAAACGATGATGACCCCCGCCCAATTTTTATAAGTACTTTGTTGAGCGAGGGTGAAACCCAAGACTTAATTCAGTTGTTGTCCGAGTTCAGGGATTTCTTTGCCTGGACATACGACGAAATGCCAGGTTTGCCTGCTGAGGTAGCAGTCCACAAACTTGGAGTTCGACATAACGTCATTCCTATTAAACAAGCTCCTCGACGCATGCGCTTAGAAATCGAGCAACAAGTCGTTTCTGAGGTTAAGAAATTGGCAGAAGCTGGATTCATTCGATAGGAACAATACCCCTCTTGAGTAGCCAGCGTCGTGCCGGTCCGAAAGAAAAATGGTC
>NW_021348016.1:0-306 GCF_001605985.2 Dendrobium catenatum | reverse complement strand
GTTCAAGTTTGTACATAATATGTACAACCATTATATATATATTATGTATAAGTTTATATAAGTATTAAAGATGCTAGGTACAAGCATTATATATACATAGTAAAAGTTTATATAAGTATTATACACACTATGTTCAAGTTTAAACATTCTATATACAAGCATTATATACACTTTTTATTAGCATTTTATACCCTATGTACAAGTTTATTCAAACATTATACAAACGCTATGTACAAGCATTATACAAAATATGTATAAGTTTGTAAATGCTATGTATAAGGATTATACAAACTATGAACAAGTTTA
>NW_021348015.1:0-230 GCF_001605985.2 Dendrobium catenatum | reverse complement strand
TGCACTCTGTGTTGTAATTAATTGAACATTTAAATTTCATATATCAATTGCTTGAGATCAAATATTAATTGCTTGGGGATACATATATAATTGTTGATTATTAGGATAACCTTGCAGGATCGAGTCTAGATTTTTTTATTTTAAATTAATTTGATTAAATAAAGTTGTAATTCTTTGAAATGACTTGAGGTTAGGATGCTTGATCCAATTTGAATTCCAAAGAGGTGAAG
>NW_021348014.1:0-259 GCF_001605985.2 Dendrobium catenatum | reverse complement strand
TGAGATATTTCCCTCTAATAATATTTTCTAAGGCAATATATTTGAATGTGGCCGGCCTCCATCTTTCTTTAAACTAAATATTTAATAGTTTTTGATATGATATTTGATTTTTAAATTATTGTACGCCCATCTTATATATAATGAACCATATAATTATTGAGATTTACAATATGTTTGGGACGACTGTAGCTTTTTTTAAATATGATTATAAAACTAATGTGAAGGAAGTATTTTTTTAAGCTGTTGTATTCATAAAATA
>NW_021348013.1:0-328 GCF_001605985.2 Dendrobium catenatum | reverse complement strand
AGGAAGAGAAATATAGAGTTACGTGCTCAACAGCTGCTAGTGCCAATCCATCCCTCCAACCTACCGGCACAAGAACCAGAAATCAATATTACCACTCAGAACATGTTTTTAACTTGAAGTGGATCAAAAGAAATAGCTCTATTGGGGAGCTAAAGAAATCATTTTGTGAGCGTCGACCTGAATCTTCAATCCCTCAGAAGATACGAGAGCCTGAACGCCTGTCTGCCCGGGAACACCGTGTACTGAAGATAGTCAAGGAGAAGAGCTTAATGTAAAAGAAGTTCTAGAGGACACTGATTGTTGAGGCCCGAAGAACTCCTCTAAGAGA
>NW_021348012.1:0-248 GCF_001605985.2 Dendrobium catenatum | reverse complement strand
GCCTATCATCTCGGACATTGCTAATATTATCCAGGACGATTTGCTTAATTGCTTCTGCCTTAGCCAGGATGTTCTAATTAGGGTTTTTATTTTTAACTGATCGTCCAGGCCGATTTATGGATCGTCTTGAACAATGTGATCAAATAAAAAACTTTAAAATAGTCAAAACATTCCCTCTAAGTGTGTGTGTGCAAGGTTACTTAGCATCAGAACCCACATTATTATAGTTCACTCAAGATAAGGTAAAA
>NW_021348011.1:0-658 GCF_001605985.2 Dendrobium catenatum | reverse complement strand
TTGTTTTGAATTTTGTGATTTTTGAGTGTTTTGATTGTGTTTATTTTAGAGTCTGTGGTTTTGTCTTTGTTTTCTATGTTTTGAATGTGTTGTTTGAATTTCTTCAATAAAAATTTAAAAATCCAAAAATTTGTGGAAATCGTCTGGGATGTGTGTGTAAGATTCAGTTTGCGTGATATGAAACGTTTTGAGAGTAGTTTTAATGTAGTTCGTCTGTACGATCTTATAATCGTCCAGGATGAATTTTTTTTTTCTCTCTCAAACGTCGGGACAATTGAATGCAGCGGTTGAGTGGATATGGCAGTTTTAAATGTAAACTTGAGACTCATGTTGATCAAAGATTTGATCAAATTGATGCTCAACTTATGCAGCAACAATAGGATATTGGTAGCATCAAAAATGAAGTACATGAAATCAATACCAATGTTATGTTGATAGCCTCCTACTTCAACCATTTTGGTGGCATTCCTCCTCCTCCTTCAGAAGAATAGAGAATGAAAGATGATTTTTTGTTTGTTTTACTTGTGTTTGTTTTAAATGTTTGTTGTGTTAGTGTTTATTTTAGTATTTATCTTAGTTATGTTTGTTAATGTTTGTTGTTTTGATATTATGAAATGATCGTGTAATCTTTCTCATTAATATCAAAATATGTCGTAGT
>NW_021348010.1:0-200 GCF_001605985.2 Dendrobium catenatum | reverse complement strand
TCACATTCACCTAGTGTGGGCAAAGAACCCTTCGTCCTTTCACACTCTCCTAGTGTGGGCAAAAAACCCTTCGTCCTTTCACACTCTCCTAATATGGGCAGAGAACTCTTTGTCCTTTCACACTCTCCTAGTGTGGGTAGAGAACCCGGGTCTGTTCACACTTTCCAAGTGTCGGCAGAGAACCGGATCTCCTTGATAGA
>NW_021348009.1:0-203 GCF_001605985.2 Dendrobium catenatum | reverse complement strand
AAAGCCGCTATCCTCTATGGTTAATCGTATCTATAACACCATCTGCTCTTCCATCGGCCTGCTTGTGCCGAGTGTAAAGGCCTACGATCATTTTGTCCTACGGGATAGTGTGATCGTACCCTTTGCATTCGAACCACACGAGCAGAAACCTTTCGGAGACCCACAAATTTCTGGCGACCACGGTGGGACGGGTTTCTCTCTCC
>NW_021348008.1:0-486 GCF_001605985.2 Dendrobium catenatum | reverse complement strand
AGGCCCATATGAAACCAACAAGCAGCCCAAAAGACAATATGGAAGATGAAAGGACAAGATAATGAAGAAAAGGAGAGGGGGAAGATAAAAAGACACAAGGCAAGAAATTACAAGAAAAACTCAACTTGTGTTGACCCCCCCTTTGTCTACATCAATGTGGTAAGATCATATTATATTTTTCTTTAGCTTATGATTTTGTAATTGTTATTACCTTTAAAAAAAAAAGATGAGCATCTCATCACTTATAAGATGATTATAGTAAAATTCAGATTGATTATTTTCTTATAAGGAAAATAGATCAGTTAGATTGCAAAAATTGTAAAGTTATTATGAGTGAAAGTTTATGTATTAATCATCGCTTATTAGTTTTGGACTTTAAGATAAGAGGCATAATATTAAAAATAAAGTAAATCGTTGATCTAGGACTAGATGGGGGCATTTAAAAAATAATCAACGTTTTAAAAGGCGAAATCGGGAATCGAGGCG
>NW_021348007.1:0-751 GCF_001605985.2 Dendrobium catenatum | reverse complement strand
GGACCACCGTAGGAGCATCGTCGGACCACCGCCGGAACATCGCCGGACCACCACAGGAGCCTCGCCGGACCACCACTGAAGCCTCACCGGACCACCGCCTTAAGGATCGACCTTCAGACCCGACATCCTGCTGAAGACTCGACGTTTAGATCCGACGTCCTGCTGAAGACCCGAAATCCTGCCTTAAGGCCCGACATTCAGATCTGACGTTCTACTGAAGACCCAACATCCTTCTTAAGGCCCGACGTTCAGATCCGACGTCCTGCTGAAGAATCGACGTCCTGATTCAGACCCGACATCCTGCCTTTAGGCCCGACGTTCAGATCCGACGTCCTGCTGAAGACCCAACGTCCTTCTTAAGGCCCGACGTTCAGATCCGACGTCCTGCTGAAGAATCGACGTCCTGCTTTAGACCCGACATTCAGACTCGACATCCTGCTTAAGGCCCAACGTACTGCTGAAGGCCCTATGTTATGCTCAGTGCCAGACCATCAACACCAAAACTTCCAAGTGACACCAGGTCTAACACCTGATTCCTATCAAACAGTTACTGATTGTAAATCTGATCACCATTGGAGGGGATTCAATTCTTTGTAACCAACTCAAAGTCTAGTGGAAATATTTTCAACTGGGCTAGGCTTCATGGGTTTTCCCATTTTCAAGGGTTTTCCACGTAAAAAATTTTGTGTTCTCTGTGTGTGAGCTAATTATACGTACAACGTTAAGACGTAGAATTAAATCTCTATCGCTG
>NW_021348006.1:0-2335 GCF_001605985.2 Dendrobium catenatum | reverse complement strand
TTAGGTCATCACATCCATGGAACCATATCTCATCCTTGATAAAATGAGCCCAATATACCCTAGGTCATCGAGTTTACTTGATTTAGCTTTTGCTCTTTGAGTCAATAGGGCTGACAACGTAGTCAAGATTGTTCAAAATTTGAGATCAGGGTAGAGTACAGGATACTTAGAACCGTTCGGTTTTGTGACTATGAATAATAAAAGTGCTGTAAAAATATAACTGTGCTTTTACTGTTTACAATCACAAAACGAAATACTTTTTTTGCGTCTAAGCTCTGCCCGTAATAATCTCTCCTTCTCTTAAGCTTATTCTAAACCAATCAGCCAAATATTATTTAGTTAAAAAAGCTCAAAGCAATGAGGAATCTACAAAGACATCAGTAGCTACTCAAAAACATAAATACCAAACTAGCAAAATAGGAAGATGGAACTTAAAACTTCATTATTTGATAATCCATTCTCTTAGACATCCATTCACTTAGACTTCGTTTAAGACAATTTTCTTCCTGCTTTTTAATATAAAAATTTCTTGAAAACAGCTAAAAAAAAATAATGGCGGAACTGTCCCAGAGAAAGGCTAAACTGAACAAACATACATTCAAGATAAAATATCTGTAAAAGAAAGAGATACAGAGCTCACCAGCATCCATCCCTAAGAATTCTGAACCAATTGATCGAGAGAACTAAACTTATCTCTGCACTGGGGACAAAATTCAAAATTTGAGATAGAGAAAGATGAAGAGAAAGGCCCTACAAAGAATCTGAGCTCATCTCCGCTCCTTATCACTTCACTGATCCCAAACCACAAGAAGAAGATTTTCACACTAACCCCATCCAGTTTCTTCAAACTCCTTGGCTCCACCTTGCCGGAGATCTTTCTCCTGTACCTCAACAGGTAACTCCCACTCGCCTTGAGCTCGCAGTAATCACCGAGAAAAACGTCAAAGCTCCCATCACTCCTCAACAAGTAGCTCTGAACTCCCTCAGGCAGAATCCCTTTGGGAAAATCAAACTTTTCGAGCATTTCATAAGCGGTGAGGGAGTTGTAGGATTGGTGATTATCTGCAAAAGCGAAGAGAAGGGGGGAGGAGATAAAGAGAAAACATAGGAGAGTTTGGTCTGTTCTTGAGAAATCCATGGAAAAATTGGATTTTGGAGGCTATGAGAAGAAGGATGAAGGAGATATTAGAGGAGATGAATCCAATGATTTTCTGGTTGAGGTAAATTGAAGAAATGGAAGGAAGGTGATGAGATGGACATTTACAATTGGATGCTATCACCTTCATAATGGCTGGAAAAAGGTGTGTGGGTACGAACTCGCGTCTTTTGTTATAATTGTAGCTAAGGGAAGCTATTGGATGCTCGGATCCACGTGCTGGAAAACAGCTGGTCGGAGCTTCCGAGAAAGTGGGGAAAAAATTGAGCTGGACTCCCAAAAATGTGGTATTTGCTAGCATTTTGGTTGGAATGCATATTTTCAATTAGAAACTAAGGCAATTATATATATATGGTGGGCTTTTTAATGAGGGTGGTTTAGGTTGTAAGAATATTTTGGATATGGTGAAGGCTTTTTCATACAAGTTGTGGTTCTCCTTTAGATCGAAAGCTAGTTTGTGGGCTACTTTTATGTTTAATAAGTACTGTAATAATTGTCATCCCTTGTTTATTCAGTTTAAGAAGACGGAATCTTTGGTTTGGAAAAGATTATGCAACATTGGTTGGCTTGCTGAACCTTTCATCCAATGGGGTTTGGGCAAAGGGGATGTGCATTTTTGGCAGGATAATTGGCTTGGTTTGGGCTCTATTGATAGCATGATGTACTCTCATACTCCTAGTTCTACTAAGGTTAGTTTTTATTTTGATAATAACTGTTGGGATGTGCATAAATTTAGACAAATTTTACCTGACAGTATTCTTAATATGGTCTTAAATATCCCTTTAAATACTTTAGATGAAGATCGTATCCTTTTTAATAGGTCTAATGATGGTTGTTTTAAAATTAAAAAGGTTTGGGACAGTTTTAGGAGTAAAAAGGATACCTCTACTGTCTATGATTACATTTGGCACAATAGTATTCCTTCGACTTACTCTATTCTTACGTGGAGATGTTTGAAAGGCTATTTACCGGTTGACACCCGTCTGTGGATAAAAGGTTTTTATTTGCCTTCTAAATGTTTCTGTTGCTCCAATATTGAGTGTATTAATCATGTGTTTCTTTTTGGCAAGGTTGCTCAAAGTGTGTGGAGGCATTATGCGGGGTTGGTTAATAAACCTTGCCCTGTTTTTGATTCTACTACTAGCAATTGTGTTCAGTCTTTTTTAATGCTTTGGCTGT
>NW_021348005.1:0-207 GCF_001605985.2 Dendrobium catenatum | reverse complement strand
ATCAAGTTATTCATTGTAATATTGAGAGTTCTAATTTACAATGTTGTGCTTCTTCAAGATTTACTAGAAAGATGTTATGGGACTAAATAATTTAATTTCATAGTATTTGTTCTCTTCCTTGGCTTGTAGGAGGAGACTTTAATACAATTGCTAACTCGTCTGAGCGTATTGGGGGCTCTCTCCCTATCTATCAATCTATGGAGGATT
>NW_021348004.1:0-277 GCF_001605985.2 Dendrobium catenatum | reverse complement strand
ATTGATTTAACTAATATTACTGATGCGACGATTTTCTTTATGGATTTGACTGATGTTTTAAGATATGATGGAATTGAAGTATGGACTGATTTATTGAGCATTATGGATTTTCTACTGTTTATCGATTCTCCTACCGATTACAGTGGATTTTATTGATTATTGAGTTCTGCATCTGCATCGATTCAATGATCATGTGCAAGTGACTGTTATTAATTTGATTGATTGACATGCATATTGCTTCTGTACCGTGCTTTGATTTCAGTTGTAGGTTTTTGGT
>NW_021348003.1:0-308 GCF_001605985.2 Dendrobium catenatum | reverse complement strand
CAGTGTGTATATTACTTGTATTATACATAAGTTCAACTTGTACATAGTTAAATAAGTGTACATACTGTCTATAGTTTATGTACATTTTGGCTCTAACATAAGTAGTACTATATATATAGCTAAGTTAACATTAGCAAGTATAATCATATTCAAAAACACTAGATTTCATTTAGATGTGTACTAGTTAGCCATGTAAGTTGTGCAAAAACTATGTTAAGTAGCAATATATTACATGTTAGTGTTATGGTTGTATCTTATACAAGCGTGTAACATCATAAGTTAACTTAGTTGTACACTTATTTAAATAG
>NW_021348002.1:0-215 GCF_001605985.2 Dendrobium catenatum | reverse complement strand
TCTAAACCCTAGTGTGCATTTTCCTTCACCAAAATATAAGTTTTGGAAAATTAGGGTTTTACTTAAAAGTGATCTTCTTTGTAAATGTCTTCACAAACGTTGTTTCTAATGACTTGAGAAAGCTTTTATGTAAAGACATTGTAAGGTTTAACCTAAATGTTGGGTTTATAGAAGTTAGGGTTTCACTCAAAAATGATTTTCTTTCAAAGTACATT
>NW_021348001.1:0-277 GCF_001605985.2 Dendrobium catenatum | reverse complement strand
TCAGTAGTAGATAGGGCTACTGAATTTTGTTTTCTACAAGACCAAGAGACTAAGGAATTTATAATAAATTGACATGTTCCAGAAGTGCTCTTTCTATTAACCATACAACTTACAAAGTCAGAATCTAAATATATAATTATTACAAATGAAGTGCTAAACTTAGGATACAAAATTCCTAAGTTTTGAGTTCCCAACAGATACCTTAAAATCCTTTTCACTGCTATCAAATGTGATTCTTTCGGATCTGATTGAAATCTAGCACATAAAGAAATACTAA
>NW_021348000.1:0-314 GCF_001605985.2 Dendrobium catenatum | reverse complement strand
TAGGTGCTATAATTTTGGTTATCCTATTCAAGTGACCCCTTGCATCCATGGATGGTCAGAATCGACAGGGTAAGCCACTAGATGGCCTATATATAAAGGGGGTAGCTAATTTAAGCCTCATGAACTGGAAGCCAATGAGTTTAGTCTTTGAGAAGCCTTTGAACAAAGCTCAAGATGGTGGGGACCATCAGAGCTCCAATTTTCTTGCTTTGGCCATCGACAGCCCCTGGATGGGTAAAGATAAATTAAAAAGGTTTGCTAGAGGTTAGGTGAACTCAATGGTGAGCTTAATTTGACCCATAGATGTATAGTTT
>NW_021347999.1:0-238 GCF_001605985.2 Dendrobium catenatum | reverse complement strand
TCAGCACTTCTTTCTGGAAGCGATGTGAGATCACTCCCTTTAACTGTTTCACATATTCCTCTTTAGTCTGCCCAGTCTGTGCAGCGCAGGTATGAATTATATTTCTCAAAGTTCTTGTCTTTTGAAGGTGTTTTTCTTTCTGAGTCTTCTTGGTCGAGTAGTCGACCGGGCATGGTGGAGAACGGGCTATCCTGGCTATCCTCTCCTCCCCTTGAGCTGAAGCCAAGGGGTAAAAGCG
>NW_021347998.1:0-274 GCF_001605985.2 Dendrobium catenatum | reverse complement strand
AGGAATATAGATAGAACCAAAAAGCAGGAAAGAAACTACCGAACCCTTAGAACAAATACATAAACATAATAAACTACTACAAAATAATAAATACCAAAAATAATCTACCGCTGGTAACCCTACTCATTAGGTGGAGATCCAGCAAACAAGCTTGCAGGACCTACTGAAAAAGACAATGGATGAGTTTGATGATAAATCAAACTCAACAAGTCTCTTATCTATCAAAGCATAAACAATAAAAGAATGAGACATGTAGTATGAACAACCAAAAGAG
>NW_021347997.1:0-211 GCF_001605985.2 Dendrobium catenatum | reverse complement strand
TAATTGTAGAAAATTCCAAATCAATCAAACTCAGTGGGTAATGACTCTAATTAAAATCTAGTATTTTCTAAAAATGTCAAACCCCCAAAATCTGGTCAAAGTCAAAAAGTCAACATTTTGGTCAACTCTAGGTCAAAATCGGGTTAAAACTTCTGAAAATCATAACTTTTGATAGAAAACTCCAAATTTAGTGTGCCACCTGTCTAAAAAC
>NW_021347996.1:0-272 GCF_001605985.2 Dendrobium catenatum | reverse complement strand
TTTTTTATTCTTTATTATAAGGGTTTTTAGTCCCCCCAACACACACACACACAAGATTTAAAATACAATGGTCTTTAGGCAATTGCCCTTGGAAGCCCATGCAATAGCATAACCCCGCAACCTGATAGGGCAGGTTGAACCCCATCAGGGGGCGCTGCCCCCTTGAACTTCCGACATATCTGCGAAGCATACGACGATCAAGGATATGAACAAATAATGGTCGAGCCAAATTCAAGGCAACTTCAACATACATTTTGTAGAATTGAATGATT
>NW_021347995.1:0-245 GCF_001605985.2 Dendrobium catenatum | reverse complement strand
TCCTCCAATCCCCACTGCCGGCCCTTCCTTGGTCCCTCCCTCCTTCCCCCACTGAAACAGATTTGGTCTTGACAATCTAAATAATACCTCAGGTCTGTTGGAGGAAATATTCTTCCAAGAGATTGAAAGCAGAAAAAAATTAAAATCATTCTTGGTGTGGCAGATATACATCACTACATCTGATCCCTGCTTTATTTCTCCCTCTTAACTGAACTTTTTCTGTGCATATTTTTTGTTCTTCTTGG
>NW_021347994.1:0-2688 GCF_001605985.2 Dendrobium catenatum | reverse complement strand
GTAAAAAGGGCATCCTAGGAGCCTCTTCCTGCAAATTGCTAGCCTTATTAAGAAGTTTCTCAAAGGTTTTAATAGTGAAACCTTTCAGGAGAAAAGCAACAGGGCCGTGGATATTCTTTAAAAGAATCTCTACAGCATGTTGCTCTTACAACTGAGGTTCACACTTCATCAAGAGGTTTCGCCACCTCAAGATGTATTCAACCAGAGACTCTCCCGGCTTTTGCTTTTCAACCACAAGATCTCCCACAGTAGTATGTTGTTGTGCTACAGAAAATCTCTTTAAAAAAAGGTTTTCTAGATCACTAAAGGTTCTTACTGAACCGTTGGGCAGATCGGCGTACCACTCGAAAGCAATACCAGACAGACTACTTACAAATTGGCGAAAGAGTAGAACATCTGACCCTCCTGCATTGCAACAGCTTGCTCTAAAATGGGCCAGATGCTGCCTCGAGTTTTCAACTCCGCTGAAAATTTTAAAAGTTGGTGGCACAAAGCCCTTTGGGTAAGGAACTGAGTCATATTCTTTGGGGTAAGGCCTACCCTTCGGAATAGATACGATTCCTTGCGAAAAGGCTAAAGCCTCCCTTACCTGGTCATCAATCAATTGCTTAATGTCTTTCTGGGGTAATGTTGGAGGAGTGGTGGAAACTATAGGCTGAACTGGAAGTACTTATAGCAGATATGAAAGGACAACTGGCACTGACTCAGGGGATTTAGAGCTGAATTCTGTCTTGTTAGCCTTTTCCACAAGCTCTTGAGCTGATTGTTGGACTTTAAGGGACATTTCTTGTGACTTATCGAATCGCTCTTGCATTTCCTTGACTTTTGACATCATGCTTGCAAGCTGATTTTCTAGGTTTCTTATGTGTTCTTTATCTCTAACTTTTATGGACTCCTCTGAATCTGATAAAACAGCAGGTGAATCATTATCTTTAGTAGGTCGACGCTTACTGGGCTCAGCTTCTTTAATGGATCCTCTGGTTTCAACCATACATATTCTACCAGTATAATTATCCTCTTTCCCGAGGAGGTCATCTAGGTCTGGGTCAAAAGTGGCCATCCCTTCTTTATTTAACAGAATGTTTCTTATCTCCTGCACTACCTCCTCAATTGGTCTATCCCCGATTGACTCAGGATCGAAGGGTAAGTACCCTTTATATTGATCCATATCAAAGAGTTCCTCAGTGTCTAACTTGGAGATAATTTTTGTGAGATTTGGATTAGGATCTGGTTGAGGCTTTGAATATGGTTCATCTATCATTTCCTGATCTTGGTCAATTTCCTCCTCTTCAACTATCCCAGAATTAGTAGTCAGAAGAGTGGCATCCTCTACAGGGAGAGGGACACATACCTCAAGAGGCAAAGCAGGAGCTTGTAGGGAAATAGCTCTTACATCGGGTAAGGTAAGGTCCTCAGACTCCTGGGTAGGGAGCCTAGGAATGAGACAAGGATCTAGGTTATCACCAACTGGAGAAACGACAGGGACAACAATTGAATCAGGAACTAGATTGGTCGTAGGAAGACTATCAACTGCAACAACTGGAGAATTGGGCAGGGTATTCATCACATCAACCAAAATTGGAGAAGGTTTAACTGCAACTCGTTGGAGTTGGAGAATGAACTTTGAAGTTCTAGGAGGTGGTGGCAAGATCTCTAACTTGTTTCTTTTAGGTACAAATCTCTTTACAGGGGACTCGGGCCTCTTTCCCTTAGCATCTACAGGTCTCTGAATCTCAGTCCCTTCTGGCTTAACAATCACTGAGGCCAGCTTTACAGGTCTGGGAGAGGGTACCGGGGGTCTACCAGTAGGATGGTGGCCTCTCTTGGACCCAGTCAACACAATACCCTCCATTTTAGAGGACGGAGGGCGTGGCACCCAATGATATCCATCAACCAGCACTGAAGTAGCAGGCTACCTAACATACTTCTTATTCTTTCTAACTGGTTGTGGAGTCAAGTTCTTTGCCTCATATACTTCTTCTTTCAACACTTCTTTCTGGAAGCGATGTGAAATCACTCCCTTCAGCTGTTTCACATATTCTTCCTTAGTTTGCCCAAACTGTACGGCACAGGTATGAATTATATTCCTCAATGTCCTTCTCTTCTGGAGGTGTTTTTCTCTTGAGGTCTTCTTAGGCGAGTAGTCGACTGGACATGGTGGGAAACAGGCTATCCTAGCTGCCCTCTCCTCCCCTTGAGCAGAAGCTAAGGGGTAAAAGCGACTCCCCTTTAGGAGGAGAGAGGAAGCAGGAATAGGTAGCTCCTTAGCAGCTTCAAACTCTACTTGAGCTAAGGTCTTAAAAGGTACGACTCTCTTAGCCTTAGTGATCTTATTCCTAAGCCTCCTCAAATAATTCTTCTTCTGATTCTTGGTGGCAAAGTTAAGTCTGGAGCTCGACCCTTCCTCAAAAACAGATTTGACTACATTGGGGGTTTCAATAACTGGTTCAGACTGTTTCTGTACCTCAGTCTCCACTGGTACGGTGGGTGAAGATCCCACAATCAACTCAATCACGGGGGTAGGATCTTTGCTGGCATCTAAACTGACTATCTCATGTCCATCCATAAAGAACTCTAGGGTATTGAATCCCATCCCAAAGACCACCGTGCTTCCTTGGTCATTAACTGTCGAGGACAACTCTCGGTTAAAGGAGAAGATTAATTTGCCAGCCATTTGAATTTTTTTTC
>NW_021347993.1:0-295 GCF_001605985.2 Dendrobium catenatum | reverse complement strand
AGGTTGGGATTCTATGAGGATCCTAGAGTTTGGATTGGTCTAGAGATTAAATTGATCTGGAGTCAGAACGAAGTTCTATTGCACATATTGGCGTTGACCGAATTCAAAAGTCAAGTCTGGAATTTTGATCCTAAGGGTAGATAAAATATATCCATGGGGAATCGAGATTTGAATTTATACCAGGGTAGTGCCATAGAGGGCGTACTCTACCACTAGTGAGTCGAACCCTAAGGGAAGAAAAGGTTCTATCCCTAAAGGAAATTGAAGTCTAGGTGATCGTATAGGAAGGAAGAGT
>NW_021347992.1:0-498 GCF_001605985.2 Dendrobium catenatum | reverse complement strand
GTAATTTCTTTTGATAGCAATATATGGGCTTTGGCCCTAATTTTCCCAAAAAAAAAAAGAAATCCTCTCGCAATCGTCCGCAGACTCTTCCTTCGTCAACTGCCTCCTCGGCCTCGAAGACGACTCTTCCATAAAATCCCGCTCCGGAATCTCTGCCTCAGCTGCCGCGTCTGGCAGCACCGGGCAGCCAGAGCATGAGCAGGTAATTCCTCGGCCAGACTCTTATGGCAAGCTTACTCGCCAAGATATTCACTCCGTACCGGATTTCCCCATGGTCGAGACTACTTCCTCCTTCGGTTCGGCTTCCTCAACTCCTTCCTCTCGAATCTACCCTTGATCCGAAACAGAACTAATAAAAAAAATTCAAGAAGATGGATATGTCTTCTTTTATTCCCAAGAAAGGGATATCTATTTATCTTATTCTTGATTTCAAAAGAAACCTCCATTCCCTTGCTACAGAGCCATAATCCCCATTCTCCCTCTTATCAATTGCATGTA
>NW_021347991.1:0-1042 GCF_001605985.2 Dendrobium catenatum | reverse complement strand
AGTCCTTTTGAGGAGGGTGAAACTTGAATATTTAACCAGCGCAGCATTCTCGGATCATTGGATTTGAGATTTCTATGCAACGATCGGAGCACATGCGGGTTATAGCATTTGATCCTGCGCAGCATTCTCGATTATTTATGTTTGTAACTTTAATAGGTCTATCGGAGCACATGCAGGGTGTTTTTAGTTTTAGAGATCATATTTAATACATTAGGGGGACATTTTAAAATATTTAAACATGATTCATTGCGCAAGTGATTTCACTTAGAAAATAGCCCGAGATTTCATTTAAGAGCCTATGAACGCCTTCTGTCCGCTTGTACACATGTTGCGAATCTGGTGGCGTTGTTCTAATTTAGGTTTCATTTATATCACATAGAAGATATCTCTTTGTTATTAATATCCCACTCAACATAGCTTATAGAGAATGCTTTTTCAATAGGCATTAGGAGATCGTGCTAGTGTTCGTAGGAGAATTATATTATTTGTTATAAGCTCTCATATTCTCTCCCATAAGTAGACTAATTTATTTGTTATAAACTCCTTGTCCTTGCTTGCAGACTAGTTATTTTTGGCACTACGAATCTCCTATTCCTACTAATAGGTGAATTGTATTATTCATTAGAGATTGAAGCGCTCTTCTCGATGGCCATCGTTGTATCAACATGATTACTAATAGTTCAATCACCTTCGACATCTCCGCTTATTTCATTATTCTTGAAATGCTCATTTTTATCTAGGATGCAGCCATCGTCATCAATATGATTTAAAAGTCCTCTCCCTATTAACTCGACAAGTGCAAGATTTCATCTCCATCATTAGTATGAGAATCATCATGTTATTCATGTGTACATTCTTTCTCATAATTATTCAATTACTTTCCTTAGAATCGTCAAGTACACGATTTTGAAGAATCACCTTGAACTCATTTTCATTCTCATCGCAACAGGAGTTATAGCTTGATCGAATAATTTGATTTTAAACATATTGCAATATGATGTCATCTTATCAATTAATTATTCAAGAGCTTTTAAACCAATGT
>NW_021347990.1:0-327 GCF_001605985.2 Dendrobium catenatum | reverse complement strand
ATAATATAATTGCATATGAATTGATACGACATTGCATGATATAATAATTATATAAATAATATAATATGCCATGAACATAATACATAATACTATTAATACATGAACATGATAACTAATGAGATTAATATGTAATATATGATATACTATACATGATTCACATGATTTAATATAATATGTCATCCATATAAATAGACACATGATGTAATTAACATATTAATATCATGACATAAGAATGGCCCCTAGCACATTGATCTGAATTAAAGCCCTTTACTAATGTTAAACATTATAGTGTCATATATATTTCTATTCTAAGTATAAATACATGCA
>NW_021347989.1:0-1127 GCF_001605985.2 Dendrobium catenatum | reverse complement strand
ACAGGCTTCTAGGAGTTCCTCGAGGGCCACTCTGTACCCTCGATTTAGGGAGGCAGAGGATCAGGCTGCCTACCATCGGTACAAAGAGTGTGGGATAACTATCTCCAGAATCATCAATCCTTCCCACACTTCATACTCGGTAATGGATCTTTTCGCTCACACCTCCCTTTGTTTCATTTTATATCTTGATTTTTCATTTAATACTGAGTTTCTTCAAGAATTCTTTGCAAACCTTCACATTAATCCTACCTTCACATCCCTGACCTCCTATGTGAATTGACGCCCTGTCGAAATCACATATCTGGACTGTGTTGAACTGTTACAGCTATCCACTACCAGGGATAAGCTGCACTTAATCACTTTAGATCCTGACCTTGACTGGTCCACGACGAATCACTTCCTTCGACAGACCAATTCACCTTTTCATGTTGGAGAGACTAGCTCTTTAGTTAAAGATGCTAGGATAATCCAACATGTCCTTCGCACCTCCATAATTCCAAAAGCCGGAGACCGAGTCCATATCATCCCTCTACTTTCCCTCACTACTTTCTACATCATGGCCCGTAGAGAATTTAATACTGTAGACTTAATTTTTCGATACATTGATCACTTAACCACAATCCGCGATCCAGGTCATAAGAGAAAACCCAATCTAGCCTTAGGACACATCATAGTTTATGTCCTTGAAACCAAATATCAACTTTAATATCCTATTCCTCCTAACCTCCCAACTCCCTTCTACTCAAACAATTCCTTCAGTACCCTTCATAGTACTCGTCTCCACCCTAGAGATGGGGAAGGTCGGGGGGGCTGGAGAGGAGGAGGCTCCCGCTCCAGCTCCCGTTCCATATCCTGTTCCTCTTCACCATCACTCACCGATTAATCAGTTGATTGAGAGGTTCGATCGATGGGAGACCCGCTTTGACGCCTACGTTGCTGCACAGGAGCAGCAACATTCTGAGGACAGTGCCCGCTACGAGCAGCACCGCACTGAGGATTTAGCCAGATTTGACAACTACATGACTCACCAGCAGCAGTAGCATGACCAGAACATCACCTGGTTCAATTCTCAGTTTACCATGCTTGCCAGCTACTTTCAGCAGCCACCTCCACCACCTCTATCTGAT
>NW_021347988.1:0-278 GCF_001605985.2 Dendrobium catenatum | reverse complement strand
CACAGCAAGGCGGAGAAGCCTTTATAAAAACTCTTTCTACCACTACCTGGTGCGGTAGAGAACCGTCATCCTTTTATACGATCCCCAGTGTTGGCAGAGAACCGTCATCCTTTTACACTATCTCCAGTATTGGCAGAGAACCTTCATCCTTTTACACTATCCCCTGTGTTGGCAAAGAACCATCATCCTTTTACACTATCCCCAATCTTAGCAGAGAACCCTTCGGCTGTTTACACTCTATAAGTGTGGGCAGAGAACCCTTCGGCTGTTCACACTCT
>NW_021347987.1:0-214 GCF_001605985.2 Dendrobium catenatum | reverse complement strand
AGAGAGAGAGTATGGAAAAGAGAGGATTTTGGAAGGGGGAGAGAATTCTCTCTTCATTTAGAGTGAGAAAAAGAAAGGGTGAAGTGGTAGAGAGAGTGAAGGAGGTTAGAGAGTGTAGCTGTTGGTGATTCACCGCAGACGTCAACTGTGACGTGGCTAGGGTCAATTTTGAGTGAAGAGGAGTTAGAGGTGAGCTCAGGCGGTAATGGACGTG
>NW_021347986.1:0-203 GCF_001605985.2 Dendrobium catenatum | reverse complement strand
TCTCTAAAATAAAAGCTCTCAATTTCACTTAAGCAAACAAACTCAAGCCCAACCCCTGCAAACTCTCCAAGATCCCTCTTACACGAGCTCCCGCAACTATTTGCAAGCTCCCTGAACTGCAGCAAGTATCATGTACCTGCAAACAAGCAGATAAAAGTTAGCAAATTTATAAATGAAATTAAATGCTGGAAAAATAAATATAA
>NW_021347985.1:0-210 GCF_001605985.2 Dendrobium catenatum | reverse complement strand
TAGGATAAGCTTGTTATATGTTCAGACTCATATTAGGAAGATGATGTAATGATTCCATAACTGTATATCAGTTTAATTGCTAAGAAATCAATTTTTATGGTTATAATCATCTTTCAAATGATAAGCAATTGTTATGATTCCCTTACAATTTAAATATGATGGCTCATACATGTTTCTTTTTTATTTGAGTATTGTAATTTAAAACTTTGA
>NW_021347984.1:0-247 GCF_001605985.2 Dendrobium catenatum | reverse complement strand
TTAAAAAGCTAAAGGAGTCAAAAATAAAAAAAAAAATTAAGCTTTAATATGAATAATATTTTTGTACGTGCTTTGCTACGCTTAAGTCCCCCATTAAAATTAAAAAAGCATGGCCACGTATGGTTATGATTTGAGTATTTAAATTTTTTATTAATATTAATTACTTGGGATGTTAATTTAAATGTTGATTGCTTATGTTAACTATATAGGTTATTGTTGAGTCTAGTAATTAGGTTGTTAAGCCTAA
>NW_021347983.1:0-384 GCF_001605985.2 Dendrobium catenatum | reverse complement strand
TTTGGAGGAGAGGGACCGAGTGTTAGAGGAGTTAAAAGAAACAAGCAGATGGGCATAGAAAAGATATCCATTTTGAGGCAGGGGATAAGGTGTTTTTTGAAGCTTCGCCCATACAGGCAGAAGATAGTCGCCAACAGGAGGAATGAAAAGCTAGCTCCAAGGTACTTTGGTCCTTATGAAGTGATAGAAAAGATCGGGGCAGTAGCATATCGACTTAAATTACCCCCATCGGCGACTATACACTCAGTTTTTCACGTCTCACAGCTGAGAAGGGTCATTGGTGATCACATCGCCATTCCCGAGCTACCGCGACACTTACGGATGAGCTAGATGTGATCCTGGAACCCTTGGAGCTGAAGGGTGTTCGCCAGAAAGAAGATGAAA
>NW_021347982.1:0-386 GCF_001605985.2 Dendrobium catenatum | reverse complement strand
TTGAGATGCCAAGAATCATATTGATAGGAAGAAAATCAATCGATTCTATCTTGGATTGATTTCTGGAGAAACTGTTGAAATGCAGAAATTGTCGACTTCAGAATTTCTGGTGTCTTTTGTCTACTTAGAGTATTTATCCGTTAAGGCTATTATATTACTTGTGTTTTAACGCCATTAGAGTTTATGCGAGTTATTTTGTATAGTGAATTGTTATTGCATGTATTTTTTGCATGCTATTAAGTTATTTTTAGGCGTCTAATCAAGTTTGAACAATAAATAAGTCCAAGTCTATGTTATGCCGGTCCAGCTTGGACCGGCTCTACCTGGACCGGCCCAGCCGGTCCAGTTTTACTCGCGACGGACGCAGAGGAGCCGCGCGGAAGAGA
>NW_021347981.1:0-449 GCF_001605985.2 Dendrobium catenatum | reverse complement strand
CAAAAATTGCCCATTCACATTGCTACTCGTATCTAAAACCTAGCCCACCCAAAATATCGCAGAATGCATAATGGACAAGTAATGTCTCCCCAGACTTCCCAAAATCATATCAAACCCCAAATCTAACAAAGCATCCCAATCCACTGTTAAACCGACATCTATCCGCTAAGGACGGATCCCCCATTTACTAAGCAATCACTAGCTCAAATAATGGCAAAAGACAAAACAAATATAGGTCACAAATCCACAAGCAAAATGCTAAATCAATCGTAGGACAGTCAACTCTCAACTCCAATGTCGAATCCGAACTACAGTGGAAAAATAAATGGATCCATTCTACGCACCTGAGGGATCTGAAGCCGTGGAATGTACGATAAGCAAAGAATGCACGCGATCGGCTCAGGATTGCCACCGCCTGAGGCTCTCCGAACCTAGAAGAGAAAATTTTC
>NW_021347980.1:0-272 GCF_001605985.2 Dendrobium catenatum | reverse complement strand
ATTATGCAAACTATGAACAAGTTTATGCTCAGTATGTAAAAGTTTATACACGCTATATATAAGAATTATATACACCACGTATAAGTTTATATATACTATATACATAATTTTTACACACTATGTGCAAGTTTATACATGCTATGTATAAGACTTATACATGCTATATATAAGTTTATAAATACTAAATACATAATTTTTATATACACTATGTATAAGCATTATACTTGCTATGTAAAAGTATTATACACACTATATATAAATTTATACAAATA
>NW_021347979.1:0-476 GCF_001605985.2 Dendrobium catenatum | reverse complement strand
AAATCAATGTATAAGGGTCCCTACAAGTCATAAGGAATCCCCTACTACTGAGATTGGCTATCTAGTAAATATACGTGGCGGTCCTTACTAATACTAGAAGACACACAAGTAAATGCGGCGGCCCACCAATCAAACACATCAATCTCCTATAAGCAAAAGGGTTTAATGACAATTACAATACCCATACAATCAATCACCATTCAATGATCAGATGAAGACATAATCACATGCTTGCAATCAACCACCGTCACGAGCTCAACATGTTGTCATTTGCTGAGCAAATACAGAAGAGAACTGTAGTACATACTATACGAGCTCTTACAAGATGTTGTAAAAGACCTGTGGTACGCCCAATATGTTGTCCACATGCAAAGACACCAAATGACAACACATCAAATGCAAGGCAGGAGAATAATTAGTGCACTATGAACCGCCTACAAAAATCAACAAATAGTGCACGATAGTCTACCTGTACG
>NW_021347978.1:0-300 GCF_001605985.2 Dendrobium catenatum | reverse complement strand
ACTAAATCCTACTTGAATTTGAACAACACCTTGGTTGGTTGATTTTATTGATTAGGAAGTCTCTAGAAATTCACCAAGATCTTCTCTCACATTATATAAGGGTGGGATTGCTTCGTGACGCAACTTTGCTACTCTTGCAATAGTACGGAGCAGCTTGGAAGGCCCTTGCGGCCTTGCGTATTGTGGGGCAACCGCTGCGTCTGTGTGTTGGTGCGAGGAATAAATAAATGGGTCTTCCTTATGGAAAGGAGAATCTGAGTCATTGCCTCTATGTTCTCTTGTTGTTCGTTATGACTGTTG
>NW_021347977.1:0-270 GCF_001605985.2 Dendrobium catenatum | reverse complement strand
GATATATGTCTGTTTCAGTTCTGATCTGATTTTGATTTGATATGTCCGTATCTGTTCTGATTTGATCTGTTTTATTATGAACTGTCCGATTATGATTTCTGTACGAAAATTCCGATATCTGTCTGATTCTGTTTTGGTTTCTGATTTGGATTTGGGTCTGATGTGTTTAGTTTTGAATTCTGAGAATTTTGATTGGAGGTTTGTTGCTTTGCTGAGCTGTTGAGCTCACTCGCATTTTCTGGTGGTTTTCAGGTTCTGGGAAAGGGAAGG
>NW_021347976.1:0-523 GCF_001605985.2 Dendrobium catenatum | reverse complement strand
TATCAAGATTAGGATGGTAATCATGAGAAGGGGTGGAAAGAACTTCACTCTTCACTCAAAACTTTATCTCACCCTCCTACTTTCCAAAAACTCCAATCCCAGCAGCCCAAAACATCCCCCAAGGAATGAAAAAGCTTCCCCCCTATAACTAAGCTTCTTCCAGCCATTAGGGTGTGTGTTTCTTAAGCTAGAAACCCAAACTGAGAAGAGAGAGAGTGAAAGAGAGAGAAAATGATAATCCTATTGCAGTTTTCGATCTAGCCGCCAAACGTTCTTGGGTCCTTCAGCAAAGTTGTAGAGGATATCAAGAGCTTTTGAACGAGCCTAAGTACATCAAAATCCGTCCACAGGATTGTAAGATATCGTAACGTTTCTCAAAAACTTTGATTTAAACCTGTAGCAAATCTACAACACATGAAGCCTCTAAACTTCAGGTGTTGGAAGATTATATTGTTCTAAAGCTACGATTCAAATTTTGATAAATTTTTGAGTATTTTGGGAGATATGAGCATTTGAAGTTTTC
>NW_021347975.1:0-399 GCF_001605985.2 Dendrobium catenatum | reverse complement strand
AATGAGTAATCGTATTGATTGATTTCACTTGTATTCGCTGATTGTATTGATTTGATGTCAATTGCTTTTACGACGTATTGATTTGATCGTTATTATTGATTTGATCGTTATTGAGATATTGAGCTAATTGATACTATTGACTGGAGGAATTGATTGATACGGATCCACTGTTGTAGCATCGTTCGTGGTCGTCAATGGATTGTTCTCTTTATGGATATGGATACATGCACTGCCGTATTGACAAAAAATAAGTTAGATTGAACGATAGATTGATTTGCAAGTATCTATTCGGATACGATTCCATTTTATTGATTGGACAGATGATATAGATTCAACGAATTGACTAGATGACACGATTGACGGAACTGATATTGACTGAACTGATAGTATTGATTGATA
>NW_021347974.1:0-249 GCF_001605985.2 Dendrobium catenatum | reverse complement strand
GGATGGATAATTTGTTCTCATAATGAAATAAAATAGGTAAGAATAATCTGCCTCTTAGGCCTCCAAAGCCACGACGGGAACCTTGATAGAAAAAGGAATATACAACATTGAAGGTATCTCAAGCTAATGTGTTGATGGCCATCTGAGATCAAGGGAACTTAAAGTGGCATAGTCCTTTAAAGCCAAATACAAGGAATCAATATCAATACTACCATTTTCATCGTAGTCGTGGCCACACTACCGAAGCCT
>NW_021347973.1:0-397 GCF_001605985.2 Dendrobium catenatum | reverse complement strand
TTAACTTATATGAACTAATTTTCATAGCTAGTTGCAATAAAAGAGAGGGGAGAGGGGAGAGGAGAGAGAGCACTACACACATGCACTAATGAGTCTCTCTCTCTCTCTCTCATTTTTAATTTTTTCTGATGACTATTATGAATGAGACAATGTATTACACTAATAATAGAGTAAATAAAGTTTATATCAATAAAATATAAATTTAATATAAAATGATCTCTCCTTTTTTTTCTTTTTTTTTTTTATGAATGGGGTATCCACCCGCTGCCACCCCAAAGAGGCGTTTGGCGGCTTGAGTACTAATCATCGGCTAACCTAGAAGTGGCACCCACCACCTCCTGGCCCGCACTTCATGGGCCCCAATTAAGAGGCGTTGCCGCTCGAGGGGAATCAAATG
>NW_021347972.1:0-461 GCF_001605985.2 Dendrobium catenatum | reverse complement strand
CCATGACATAGCATGGTTCAATGCTCAGTTTACTACACTAGCTGGCTACTTTCAGCAGCCACCACCACCACCACCCTCGTTTGATGATCATAGTCCGTCACCTTTTTAGATTCTATTTTTCTGTAGTTGTTTCTCTTGTTGTACCTTTTTTGTTTGTTCTAGTTTCCTTTTTAGTTTCCCTCCTCTTTTTGAGATGTCAAAAGGGGGAGTAGTTGTACTTGTTGATTTTGTATGTGTTTTAAATTTTGTATCCTTGTTAAATTGTTTATACCTGCCTTTTTACTGCCTTAATCATCAAAGTGTTTTACCATCATCAAAAAGGGGGAGATTGTTGCAAACTTGATTTCATGGATTATATTTTGATGATAACAAACACTTTGGACTGCTTTCTACTACTAACATTTCAGGATTCACAGATTGGACAAAAATCAGAATCAAATCAAGACTGGGTAGATTAGGGT
>NW_021347971.1:0-305 GCF_001605985.2 Dendrobium catenatum | reverse complement strand
TCTTCCACCAACAACATCAGACCAAGTATGATACTCATAAGTGTGGGCTGATCCTGAAGATGACCCCTCGCTAGTGGAATGGCGGCTTTCTAGAGCTCGTACAAAAACAACCTGCGAGAATACAGCCATAAAATATATTATAAATTGATATTACAATTAGTTTTAATTATTTACTTACATTAGCTATCTTAGCCTTTTCATCAACCCACTGATGATCAGCTTGATGTTGATGAGTTCTTGTATGCAACTCCAGTGGTGTTGGCTCCCAACCAATGTACTCTTTCTGAAAATTTAAGATATAGTTA
>NW_021347970.1:0-559 GCF_001605985.2 Dendrobium catenatum | reverse complement strand
TTTGTTTTAAAGGGAGTGTCTAGGAGTTTCTTTTTATATTGTAATAGTTGTTTTTTTTTTTAAATGCTATATGCATTTTCTTAAAAAAAGAACCAATTACATCAACACCTCCTTTTTCTCTGAAGCTTTGACTGAAGGAATGGGCAAGTTTTCTCCTCTGACTGTAGTAAAAAAAATTTTACTATTGGCATTTTACCTTTGATAAATAGCTTTCTTTATTTAAGTTAGTTAAAAAAAAAAGAGGATTTCTGTTAAAAAAATTGATTAGAGTTTTCTTTTAATTTTACTTTTTTAAACTACAGTCATTGTCATTATTAGTATTAATAGCTATGGTAAATATTATTATCAATGATTTTATTAGTTGGTAGTGGTAGTTATTTATATTATTACTGTCATTGATTGTTAAGTTTGTATGTGTATATACCGTTATATATATATGAGGTTAACTTTGCTAGTTTATATATACATACTCTGTTATATATATTGTTATGTTCTTTAGCAAATATTATTATATAAATATGTATATATGCTTATGTATGCATTCTCATATGCATGAATG
>NW_021347969.1:0-281 GCF_001605985.2 Dendrobium catenatum | reverse complement strand
TATTATTATTTTACTTCATTTATTTAATTATTGTACTATTTTATATTAAGTATTTATTATAATTTATGCTGCTAATATTTCTTAATTTTTTTTTTGTAAATGGATTTAGATGATGATCATCACAAAGTATTGATAAAAATATTTTTTAGTTGGCACAACAAGAAGATGACTAGTGACCCATCCAGTAGGTTTGTACATACTAAGGGTATCTCTTCATTTCAACCTGCCACTCAGAGTAAGCCTAGCCTGTTTGAATAGTTGCTATTTGAATGAGTTATATT
>NW_021347968.1:0-284 GCF_001605985.2 Dendrobium catenatum | reverse complement strand
ACGTTTTCGCTAACGGATACAAAATTTTAATCAAAATATTTGCCAAAGCTTTCACATTTTTGAAAATTTAGATGGGTATAATGTGCCTTATCTTGAGTCGAACAACTTTCTTAACTACGTTGGAGGACAAAACGATCGAAGTCGCCCAAAATCCAGATTTTCTATTCTCTCACATGTCTTTCTCCTCTCTTATTTCCTAAGCTGCTCTCTGTTTCTCAAAACCAAGAAAATGGCAACTTAAATAATGGGATTATATATTTTAGATTTTTATAATTAAATAATAT
>NW_021347967.1:0-325 GCF_001605985.2 Dendrobium catenatum | reverse complement strand
TGAAGTCAGGATTGATTTTAGGTTTGAATTGGCATAAGGTCTGGATTGATCCAAAGCCCAGATTGATCTTGGGGTTTGGACTAATATGGGGGCGAAATTGATCTGGAGTCTAGATTGATCCTAGTGATCTCATATAAAAATGAGGTCAACACCCACATAGATTTACTACCAGCATCGAGCACTCGCCAAAGGCATAGCCACATCATAAATAGACGACCATGTGTATATTAACATAATCCACATGTTTGTATTTATTTGTACTTATCAAATAATATATTATTTATTTATTTATTTATAGTCATAACATTTTTTATAGCTTTTTTAT
>NW_021347966.1:0-791 GCF_001605985.2 Dendrobium catenatum | reverse complement strand
TACTAATATTTTACACAACTAAAAACTTGATGTTTCCGCTATTGTTCATTGTGTTGGTTTATAAATCGTAGCAAAAAATAGGTATAAACAAGTGGTATATTGTTTATACCACTGCAAAAAATTACTATTTAAATTTTTTTTTCCACAACATTCAATAACAACATTTTTAAAACTGCCTAAAAAAACTATTTCAAAATAGCCTCATTTACTGTCCCACCACTCTCCCTCCTATGCACTAGCTCCCGTTCCCGCTCCCACGTCCGTCTCCTAGGCCCAACTCGGTCTCTCCCGTGCCCTGGCTTCCACTCCTCTGGTGCCACCGCCTCTTTTTATATTCAATCATTGCCTTTGTCCGCTGTCCACTTCTCTCGTCTCAAACCCCAAGGCCCAAACTCCTCTCTCCTATGCCCCTTTTACTAGTCCATCTCCTCGTTTGGAATCTCATAGTTATCGTTCTCATGAGAGGCCAAGTAGATTTCCAAACATGTATACAACTATTAGTTCCCTTCACGTTAGTTCTCAACAGTAAGTTTTTACAAGGAAACCCCCCAACTAAAATTTATTTGTAGGAGAAAGCTCATCTTGACCATCAATATCGATAAAAATACCGAAAATGACCTACTCGTAAGCAACCTTTGTCGACGAAAGCATTACAATAATCTTATACTCCCGAGGATAAGATTTTTATACTCCTGATGATGTTGCACATTCTTGAAAGGTCTTTTATTTTTAGGTAAGCACGTTTGTTTATGTGGCTTTGGCTAACTTTCACGACCAAAAGCATTGCAAAT
>NW_021347965.1:0-534 GCF_001605985.2 Dendrobium catenatum | reverse complement strand
GCAGACTCTCCAACTTAGTTCTCTTTGGCACATATTTGTTTTCAGGAGATTTGGGTCTTTTCCCTTTAATGTCCAAGGACTTTTGAATCTCAACCCCCTTTGGCTTAACAACCACTGAGGCCAATCGCATAGGGTTATGTGGGGGTACCGGGGGTCTACCAGTAGGATGGTGGCCTCTCTCGGAACCAGTCAACACAATACCCTCCGTTTGAGAAGACGGAGGGCGTGGCACCCAGTGATATCCATCAACCAGTACCGAAGTAGCGGGCTGTCTAACATACTTCTTATTCTTCCTGACAAATTGTGGGGTAAAATTCTTTGCCTCAGACACCTCTTCCTTCAACACTTCTTTTTGGAAGCGATGTGAGATCACTCCCTTCAATTGTTTTACATATTCCTCCTTAGTTTGTCCAGACTATGCAGCGCAGGTATGAATTATGTTTCTCAAAGTCCTTATCCTCTGGAGATGTTTTTCTTTCTGAGTCTTCTTAGTCGAGTAGTCGACCGAGCATGGTGGGGAACGGGCTATCCTAG
>NW_021347964.1:0-403 GCF_001605985.2 Dendrobium catenatum | reverse complement strand
TCCTGGTGATTGGATATCCATAGAGCATAATAGCCAAAGGCTTTGGTGCTCTGTGTATGCAAGGTATATGTTGTATCATCTTCAATGTAGGACTTTTGGAAAATCATATAGTTTTACTTTTTTATACAATTTTGGTGGTCTTCGATGATTCTTAATCTTAGATAGTTTCTCAAAAAGTGTTGTCTAAAAGTTTGCTTAATCTATATATAATAAACAAGTAAGTTGGCGCCCAAGCATCCTGGTGGTGCCTAATTAGATGAGAAGATTCATTTTCGGGATGGACTCCAGTTGCATCTAAAGCTGGAGTAACAGAAGTTCTGCGTTCTCTTATAAACTCTTTTTGAAAACCTTATTGAGCTCCTTAGATCAATTGAATTAACCATTTTTGTTGCAGCAAAATTTC
>NW_021347963.1:0-298 GCF_001605985.2 Dendrobium catenatum | reverse complement strand
TAGAATCAACCTGTAGGCCACCTTTCCAATCCTTTCTAAAATTTCAAAAGGTCCTACAAATCTAGTACTCAGCTTTCCCACTTTGCCAAATCTTTTTACTCCCTTCATTGGACTGACTTTAAGAAACACAAACTCTCCCACATCAAACTCAACTGATCGGTGCTTGGCATCATAGTATTTCTTCTGTCTGTCTTGCACTGCCCTCAATCTATCTCTGATCAATTTGATCTTTTCTGTAGCATCATCAACCAGATCAGCACTAATTACCTTTCTTTCTCCTGTCTCAGCCCAATTTAAA
>NW_021347962.1:0-327 GCF_001605985.2 Dendrobium catenatum | reverse complement strand
TTTCCCCCCCCCCCCACCCTCTTTTTTAGCTTTGTGACTAGTTCATAAGGGCCTAACATCCCTGACAAAATTTCAAGTGGTATTAGAGTGGAATTTATAAAAATGAGTTTTTAAAAACTTTTGAATTTTGATCAATGGCTAACTTTGGTAATCATATACTGTAGAAGGGTATTCTATTTTCCGACCATCTTTGTTTAACAATATTCCTTTTGATTTTTAGAAAACTCGTATGTCTACATTTTTACAGTTGATTAACTATCACATATGGATGCTTGTTAAAGATGATTATTTACCTCCATCTCATGAAATTAATAACATTAAAACTGA
>NW_021347961.1:0-1291 GCF_001605985.2 Dendrobium catenatum | reverse complement strand
AAAATTCAGTGGCCCTATCTACTGCAAAAGCTGAATATATTGCACTAGGAAGTTGTGTGACACAAGTACTTTGGTTAAAATAACAGTTGATTGATTTATGATTAACTGTAGGCACTATACCAATTTATTGTGATAATATTAGTACTATCTGCATTTCAAAAAATCATATTCAACATTCAAGAACCAAACACATTTACATAAGACATCATTTCATAAGGGATCATGTATCCTAGGGAGAAATTGAACTTACCCATGTTTCAACAGAAAATCAACTTGCAAACATTTTTACAAAACCTTTCACCTTTGATACTTTCAGTACATTAAGAATTAGGCTTGGAGTGATTGATTTAAATGCTTAGATAAAAAATGTTTTCTGCAACATTGATATTTTGTTTTTGTTTTGTGTTAATTGTATTTTTTAGTTTATTTTTGTGAATTTTTTTTCTTAAAAAGGTATGTATTTAGTTTGTCTTGTTTGTTTTTATTCATTTTTATTTTGAGTGTTAAAATGTAAATTTGTGGTCATCATCATTCGGGACGAAAATTATTCATAGGGGACTATTTGTGTAAAATGACAAACTGTATGATTTTGAACCGTTTTAAGAGCAGTTTTTAATGTAATTCGTATGTACGATCGTCACGATCGTCTGGGATGAAATATTTTTCAAACGACGGGACGAATGAATGCAACAGTTGAATGGATAAGACAGTTTTTAATATGAACTTCGTCTGGACGAACCAAACTGCCATAAAAATGAATTGAATTTCTGATCGTCCGGATGAACACGTATTCGTCTATACAATCATTTTGGTCAAAAGCCTGTACAAAAGGATGCTTCGTAAATTGTGTGTTTACAAAAGCCGTTATTTTTTAAACTCATTCGTTCGTCCTTATGAAATTTTTTCGTACGGGATGAATCGAATTCGTATGGGACGAATAAAAACTTCATCTAGTACGAACAGATATTTTTCTTTAAATTGATGGTAATTTTTACTGAACAGTCACTTTCACACATCTCTTTCAATCCTTTCTTCTCTTCAGATCTTTCAATGGCAAGTTCTAGCAAGCACCAAAAGTTCTTGGCTAAGGGTCCACCAAGAAATACATCTGAAAACTTCCTTTCTAGAGCCAATGAAGAATCCTTTGTTAGGTTTGTCTCTGCGAAAATCACCTCATCTAGAGTTCTCCTACAGGATCAATTAACCTTTAAGATAATGCACTTGTTTACCTCTACTCAATTTGGTGTAATTCTTACTTTAGTACACTTCTACAATAGAGAAACCTTTCACT
>NW_021347960.1:0-203 GCF_001605985.2 Dendrobium catenatum | reverse complement strand
TTTCAATTCTGTACGCAGTGGATCGTCCCGTACGATCTACGATCGTCCTGGACGATTTTACTTAAATGTTTTAAAATGACCCTATTTGTATATGTGTATGAAATGTATTCGTACAGCTGATCGTCCCGTACGAACTAAGTTCGTCCGATACGAACGGTTATTACAAAGTCGGTCTAGAAAACTGCTGAAAACCGTTCTAAGTC
>NW_021347959.1:0-267 GCF_001605985.2 Dendrobium catenatum | reverse complement strand
CATTGAATAGCCTTCCGCAATATTATAATTTCCAAAGTTAACAATTAATCTTTTTTTAAAAGTTTTTTAAAACTTTATTTTCTAATCCTATTCTAATTGCACTTAAAAGTTTATGAGGGGTGTTAAACTCTAAATAACTAGCCATGAGGCTAACTAAGAGGGGGATGGGAGAGTGAATTAGATATTTAAAAAAACCTTGGATCAAAAAAACAAAAAAAGAAAAAAAAAAGAAAAAATCCCTTCTTAAAGCTTTTTCAACATCTGAAA
>NW_021347958.1:0-312 GCF_001605985.2 Dendrobium catenatum | reverse complement strand
ATAAATAATTAAATAGATAAAAAATAAATATTATGAAATTAAAAATAATTAAAAAATTGTTTAAAAAACATGTGTTTTAAACAAGAAATTAAAGAGAACTATTTGCTTTGTATGGTTTAATCTCACATCACGTTATATAACTTTTTGCTTGTAATCATGATAGGAACTTTCATGGAGTGGTGGGGGCAGGTGAGAATATTTGAAGCTATTCTTAATCATTTGTATTTAATACTCATTTAAGAGTTTTAATAACCTGTAATTCTTACCGGTTCAGCCAGATTTGATGTAAAGATGGTTCTTAAGTTGGTTCGA
>NW_021347957.1:0-211 GCF_001605985.2 Dendrobium catenatum | reverse complement strand
CGGAGAATCAACTCATAGCACGATACATTGGCGGACTGAAGGAGGTTATTCAGGACAAATTGGAGCTAAATTCTGTTTGGACATTGTCACAGGCCATAAACTATGCCCTCAAGGTCGAGTTGCAACTCAGTCGACAACCGAGGAGCCGTACTATTAACCGATATACTCCTGAATCCACGGGAGATGTTGCCAAACCAGCTATGGGAAGTAG
>NW_021347956.1:0-368 GCF_001605985.2 Dendrobium catenatum | reverse complement strand
TTTTGGGTCGTGTCAAAAATTAACACCCCTAATTCATGTGCTCATGCTCCATAACCAGTCATCCAAGAAAAAAAAATTATGTTAGAATATTCTAATGCAAAATTTCTAGAAAGAGACTTCAAAATTATCTATTATTGGTCAAAAGAAGAAAAACAAAAATGACGCATGATTGTTTTATTGGCTAAACGTTTGATCAACGAATTTAAATTATGACCAATATAAATAAAAAAATTTATTTTACTCTATTTGATTAATATTTAATAGAATAACTCATTAAATGAAAATAGGTTAAAATTTTATAATATATTTTTAAAACATTAAAAAAAATCTGTTTTGAGACTTTAAATTAATTTGAAGTTTATCATTTT
>NW_021347955.1:0-299 GCF_001605985.2 Dendrobium catenatum | reverse complement strand
TATTTAAAATGCCCCTGCCTTGAAGGGAAATTTCATCTTTCATCAAAATTTTTTTTTTTTGACATTTTTAAACTAAAAAAATGCCCCCTGTCTTGTGGGAGAATTTCTAAGACATCTTAAAATTGTTATCTCCTTTTATAAGGGAATGATCTTCAACTTTCTTTTTTAAGAATAATACTTCTTTAAGTATCTCCCATTGATCGGGGGCATAGGTCTTCGGTCTTCCAAATCGATGAGTTGATAGGCTCCTCCATGGTATACTTTCTCGATGACAAAAGGACCTTCCCAATTTGGTTCAA
>NW_021347954.1:0-316 GCF_001605985.2 Dendrobium catenatum | reverse complement strand
TATAATAACGGTGAATTATTGATTTGATTATTTTTTTTGATAGAAGGGATTTGATGATGACAGAGACATGTTAGATGTGTGGTTGATTAATATTAAATGTTGATAGTTGTTTGACAATCGCCAAGGTACTTCAAAAGTTGAGTGATATTGGACAACCAACTAATTATTCTCTTGATAGGAAAAGAGAGTTAACTACTAAGAGATGATTATCGAATTTCAGTCATTAATAGGTATCAAAAGATGATCAATAGAGAATATCAAAAGCTGAACCTTGGTTAACTTGGTTATTCTATTGATAAGAGAGGAGACTGGACGG
>NW_021347953.1:0-272 GCF_001605985.2 Dendrobium catenatum | reverse complement strand
AAATTGATATATCCTCAAAAATTATCTAGATCGGGCATGAATCATGAGGCGATATCAGGCTGGAAGCTTCAAAAATGAAATCTAGAATCATTTAAGCTCCGATTTTAGTAAACTTATAATCGAATTGAGCGTCTCAGAAATACAAATCCAACGACACCAAATTTAACTCAATCTGAACCCAAATGTGTCCAAATCAAAGACCCGAAGCACTATTAGAAGGTTCAAACCACAATTTGGATTACCAAATAGTTTCCAAACATGACATGCTTATA
>NW_021347952.1:0-200 GCF_001605985.2 Dendrobium catenatum | reverse complement strand
GAAATCATAAGGCTTGACTCAATTAAAATAATTTCACCAGTATTTATATTTGGTTACAAGTGGTGTACGATAAAATACATAGTACACTTGTTGAAGTTGGAAGAGCCCTTTAAAGTTGATGCTGATGGAGTGCATCAATCTTATATATAAGTGATGGTGTGTTTTGGCATTATTTACGATGATAGGGGATGAAGTCAATA
>NW_021347951.1:0-241 GCF_001605985.2 Dendrobium catenatum | reverse complement strand
GGATCATAGTGGAAAATCAGTAGATCAAAAAAAATATAGAGGAATGATTGAATCCCTTCTTTACCTGACTGCTAGTAGACCGGACATAATGTTTAGTGTGTGCCTTTGTGCCCGTTTCCAAGCCGATCCTAAAGAATCTCACTTAACTGCTGTCAAAAGAATTCTTAGATATCTACTAGGCACCCCAAACTTAGGAATTTGGTATCCCAGACACAGCACTTCCTTTGAAATCCTAGGGTAC
>NW_021347950.1:0-219 GCF_001605985.2 Dendrobium catenatum | reverse complement strand
TCTTCCCCTTCTTTTTTGTTTTTTGACTTCTTTCCGTTTTCTTCTCCCTCTTTTTTTTTGAAGCTCACTCGACTTACCTCCATGTTATTATTTGGAATGATAGATCTTCAAATAAGCCTCAACTTAGCTTGTATTATTTTCTAATAACTACAAAGATATAGCAGCTCCATATATAAGCTATGATAATGCAATGGTTTTTATGCAAACCATGAGAGAACT
>NW_021347949.1:0-281 GCF_001605985.2 Dendrobium catenatum | reverse complement strand
AGTTATATGGATTTCATTATTTATGACTGACACTCCTTCCAATCTCGAAGCAATGTGGTTTGAGTTAAGAAAATCATCATATAGCCTTCTTTTGTGAAACATTGAATGATGCTAGATATAGATCGATATTCAACCTGTGGTGAAAATTTCTATGTTATCATTCAATCCCTTGAGCATTAGAGGTATTATTTACTACATAAGAAATTCATTTTACATACATACAATCAAGTCTTGAATTTATCAATACAAACAAAAAATTAAGTCATAGAGCATGTAATGGG
>NW_021347948.1:0-221 GCF_001605985.2 Dendrobium catenatum | reverse complement strand
AGTTGAATGTGACCTGGGTTATCAAAGCCAATGCTTCACTTATTTATAAGATCTTGTATGATTTCTCTCTCCCAATTTTTATTCATGTGATAAATATGGCCTGGGTTATCAAAGCCATTCATATCTCCCTCTGCTTGTGTTCCAGTCATTAGAGGATATTTCATACTAGGAGTAATGCATGGATATGGTAAACATCCTCTCTATCATGTGTTGTTTTTGAT
>NW_021347947.1:0-205 GCF_001605985.2 Dendrobium catenatum | reverse complement strand
TATAAGCCCTTTTTTTTTAAAATTCATACATATTTGATTTGGAGACTTTAACCAGCATAAATTGCATTAGTGACTAATTAAAATTAAGATTTAATTACATTAGTTTTAGGAGCATTATACCACTCATAAGTATGGGATCTCTTAGGAAATTTCTCTAGTTGTCGATCCCAATTTCAGTGTCTAAACTATCCACCCATCTCTCATA
>NW_021347946.1:0-1341 GCF_001605985.2 Dendrobium catenatum | reverse complement strand
TGTTACATCAAAATACACCCCAACCCTCTCAATGAAGGGTCACTGAATACCTAAAATTATTTTTCAAGTGATGAAAGAGCCAAAATTAGAGTAGAAGTCAAAAAATCCTTCAATCTTTAGAAGCTAGCCTCACACTCTGGTGTCTAAACAAAAGCCACTAACTTTTATGTCAGTTTCATCAGAGATACAAAATTTTGAGAAATTCTCTTCGAAAACTTCTTGTAATATATATCCATATCTAGAAAACTACGTACCTTAAACACAGTAATAAGTCTCACCAAATCAGTGGTTGTCTGGACTTTTTAGGGATCTACAGAGACATTAGCACTACTCATCACATGTCCTAGAAAAGTAATACTCTTCAACCAGAACTCATATTTGGAGAATTTTGCATATACTTGATGTTGCCTCAAAGTCTCCAAAATAATTCTCAAATATCTGACATGATCTTCCTTAAAAGCAAAATATTCCAAAATATCATCCATGAAAATAATAACAAATTGATACAAAAAATTTCTAAATAATCTATTCATCAGATCCATAAAGACGACTGATGCATTCGTTACCCCAATGGCATAACTAAGCACTCATAGTGTTTGTACCACATACTGAAAGATGTATTCATCATATCAAACTCTCTCACCTTCACTTGATAATATCCTGATCACAGATAAAAATTTTAAAATACTGAAGATTCAACAAAGCTGATCGAATAGATCAATAATCTGTGATAAAGGATACTTATTCTTAATAGTGACTTTGTTTAACTTCCTATAGTCAATACACATACGCATTGTATTGTCTTTTTTCTTCACAAATAATATAGGTGCTCCCCCCGAATACACACTAGGATGAATAAATTCATAGTCAACCAACTCTTGAAGCTGAACCTTCAACTCTTGAAGCTCTTTAGGTGACATCCTATATAGAGCTTTAAATATTAGGGTCATACCAAAAAATATATCAATATAGAACTCTGTCTCTGGAGGTAAACTAACTAACTCCTTATGAAATACATATGAAAAATCTCATACTGCTGGGACATTAGAAAGAGAATCATAATATATACTCCTTTCCCGGAATGAAACTAGAAATAACATGCAACACTTCTTCCACAATATATATATATTTCCACAACATAATTTCAACTAAGAAAAAATGCACATTTTCAATAAATAATCAAATTACGAGGGATTATGTAAAATAATGTTTTACGACTTTTATTGAACTACAACACTATTCAATAAAAACTTCACAAATTTCAAAACCCCCATTATAAAACTTCTAGAAAATATTTAAAATATTTGTAATTTTAATCTCTATAACATATAAAAAGTTATA
>NW_021347945.1:0-308 GCF_001605985.2 Dendrobium catenatum | reverse complement strand
AGAAATGATCTGACAGAGCTTTGGGCCTCAGATGATGGTCTGACAGAAATCCGGGCCTTAGATGATGACCTGGCGAAGATGAGGGCCTCGGGTGGAGGTCTGACGAAGGTGAGGGCTTCTGACGGTGGTCTGACAAAAGTGAAGGCCTCAAGTGGTGGTCCGGCTGAGCAACGGCGTTAGACGGTGGTCCGGCGGAGCAGAGGGCATCAGGTGCTGGTCCGGCGGAGCACAGGGCGTCAGGTGGTGGTCCAGCGGAGCAACGACGTTAGGCAGTGGTCCGGACACCTGACGTAGCTCTACATCCGGAT
>NW_021347944.1:0-452 GCF_001605985.2 Dendrobium catenatum | reverse complement strand
TTTTCAGGACGCAACAGTTTGGCGCCGTCTGTGGGAAACGATTCCCGACTGGGGGGCAAATTTTGCTCCAATCTCAGAAGGTCATTCAAGTTAACTTCCTGACATTAGTTATTATTGCATTAATTTCATGATAATCTGATGCGGACTGGGGGGCAACTTTGATTCCAATCGTGGTCGAAAAGATTTTCCAATGCTTTTAATATCAAGATGATTTATAAGAAACCTCCCGACAAATACAAGAATGTTTCTGATAAATTTCAAGTCATATACAGTCCTCTACTGGACTTCTACTCCTTAGACAAGGTCTTAATATCAACCTTAAAAAGGCAATAACGGTCTGAAGATAGGTCATTCTTCACCTTTGATTCGGGATACACGCGACATTCTCCCCTCCCAATCAAGGAAAAATCAATCTCAGGGGGATTCGATTCGACCTCTTCCATACAGGTTAA
>NW_021347943.1:0-314 GCF_001605985.2 Dendrobium catenatum | reverse complement strand
GAGAGAGAGAGAGAGAGAGGGATAGAGAGAGAGAGAGGGAGTGAGAGAGTGAAAGAGAGAGAGAGCAAGAAAGAGCATGGGAGTGCAAGAGAGAGAGAGCAAGAAAGAGAAAGGGAGTGTAACAGAGAGAGAAAGGGAGAGAGAGAGAGAGAGAGAGAGAGAGAGAGAGAGAGAGAGAGAGAGAGAGAGAGAGAGCAAGTGAGAGCAAGCTAGATAAAGAATAAGAGATAGTAGTATAGAGCAAGGGAGAGAGCAAGAGAGTGAGAGGGAGAGAGAGAGAGGGAGGGAGGGGGAGAGAGAGAGGGAGGGAGAGA
>NW_021347942.1:0-275 GCF_001605985.2 Dendrobium catenatum | reverse complement strand
AAGAGGTGGCAATCAAACGCATCAAACGCGAGAAGAAACTCTGCGAATTCTACCGCGAGGTCGAGGTGCTCGCCAAGCTCCGCCACCGATACCTCACGACTCTCGTCGGATACTACCTCGGAGAGCGATACGAGCACGCGCTGGTTTACGAGTATATGGCTGGCGGCAACCTCGCAGGCGCGCTTTCAGACGGAATCGGACTAACTTGGCGGCGCCGCCTCCGCATAGCGGCGGAGGTGGCCGAGGGGCTCGTCTATCTCCACAACTTCCCGGAG
>NW_021347941.1:0-268 GCF_001605985.2 Dendrobium catenatum | reverse complement strand
GAACGTAGAATACCAAAAGGAGTTATTCATGTTCAAGAGAGTTTCAACAATACTATTGTAACTGTTACAGACGTACGAGGTCGGGTGGTTTCTTGGGCTTCCGCAGGTACTTATGGATTCAGAGGCACAAGAAAAGGAACACCCTATGCTGCTCAAGTCGCAGCATTTAACGCTAAGCGCAACCCTCGTGTTTAGTTGCCACCATTGAGTTTGGAACCCTGAACAGACTGCCGTGATAAGCCGGAGGAAGGTGAGGATGACGTCAAGT
>NW_021347940.1:0-205 GCF_001605985.2 Dendrobium catenatum | reverse complement strand
TGGCAGTAGGTACGCTAACAGGATTCTCAGGAATGAATTGTTCAAACTGCATGACTTCGGAAATAGTTCCGAATTGAATAGTTGCTCCAGCATAGCCTGTGTTCAGAACAGCTTGAGGGAACTGCACTCTGGCTCCCTCACCCAGTTTCACAGTCATGAATGACTTTGCAGGCGTCATGTTATCAACCTGCCAACAGAACTTACA
>NW_021347939.1:0-211 GCF_001605985.2 Dendrobium catenatum | reverse complement strand
TGACCAACAAAAAGCATTGCTAAAGGATCAAGGTTCAAGATTGGGTAGTATAGGATTAAATTTTATAAGAATCTATATTTTTATCCTTCTTGATTTAATTTATATTAAAAGGTATATGTTAGCTTAGCAACCATGCACACACACACAAGGGGAGTGTAAAAGAAATATTTTACTTTTTTTTTTTAAAATAGTGCTATTAATTATACTATAA
>NW_021347938.1:0-393 GCF_001605985.2 Dendrobium catenatum | reverse complement strand
AGCTCCCCCATATAATTTGCCTTTTTTTTTCAAACATAAAAGAAATATTGCTTTTAATTTCACATCTTGGTTATGGTTTATCCAATGTCACAAGTCTTGCTTATGGTTTCTCTTACTACCTAAAAGAGGGAAATGCATCGCTGTCTGCACAAAAATGTGTCATGCACATACCTTATAAACATCCTCCCTATTAAGAACAACTTGTGGATTTTGACTAATTTCTTCGTCATCACTACTTGAGACGTCACTATCATCAGTGTCATCTTCAGTGTGTTCAAAACCAAGAAGGAAAGAAAGAGCAGCTAGCATAACCCTGAACTCAATAAAATATAGATATCAAAATAATTGGTAAAAAATCATATATATATGTGCAGAAAGCAAAATAAAGAGAAC
>NW_021347937.1:0-1525 GCF_001605985.2 Dendrobium catenatum | reverse complement strand
GATGCAACTAGAGCACATTTTGAATAATATACATAAGAGTCACCTAATAGAAGGCATACGATTTTAATAATTTATTGCATTCTTCCAAACAACCAATATTGAAGGGTTGCACTACTCACTCAGAGTTATCCATTGATGTTAAGATGTTGATCATCAAGGTAAAATATAATACACCTCATGAAAGTTTTAATCAATTCATTGGACTGCTTAAGAAAACTAACCAAGTAGATAATATTATTCCTACAGATTTATATCAGACTAAAAAGTTGGTTTCTAAGCTCAGTTTGACATACACAAAGATTAATGTGTCAATAGCTGCATGTTAATCAATAAATATAATCAATCAAAGATTGCATGTTGTTTCTACAATGTACGAAGATTTAAAAAAATATATATATCACGAAAAGAAAGTTGAAGGAAGTACCAATCAGTTGGATGTTTTACATACCCATAATTCATATACTACAATGATTATATGCATCTATGAGATCTGCTGCACATATGAGATGGCATAGTCAACACATTTCACAAGAAGGCATTATTATACGTCCATCAGAAGCAGAAACCTAGAAACACTTTAATAGTATACATCCCACCTTTCCCAAATAATCAAGAAATGTAAGATTAGGTTTATGCGTAGAGGATTTTACTACATTTAGAAGTCTGCTTCATCTTATTCATGTTGGCCTATAATACTCACCCCATATAATCTTCCACCAGAGTTGTGTATGTCAAAACTTTATATGTTTCTTACACTTATCATTTTAGGGCCACATAATTCAAAAGAAAAGATCACTGTATTCTTATAACTGTTAATTAATGATTTAAATTTATTATAGAAAGACGATGTAAGTACATATAATATCTTCACAAAAAAACTTTAATATGATGGTAGCATTACTTTAGATAATTGGCGACTTCCCTTCGTATGGTATTCTCTCAGGTTGGAACACTTCAGAAAAATTATCTTGTCCATATTATATGGAATAAACTATGTCATTCACTTTAAAACATGGAGGGAAGGATACCTGGTTCAACTGTCATCACATGTTCTTACCTACAGGTCATCCTTTCAGGCAAAATATGGATTCCTTTATTAAAAATAAAATGATGATGTCACACTCTCCTCCAAGATTAAGTAGTGAAGAAATATTTAAAAGAATAAGGCCCATGCCTATAATAGTAGATTCTTCAACATTAGCTAATTACAAATTTCCAAGATATTATATCAACCACTATTGGACTAAAAGAAGTATTTTTTGGTTATTTCCATATTGGCAGAGAAACTTGATCAGACATAACTTAGATGTGATGCATATAGAAAAAAATATCTTTGATAATATAATCAATACAATCATTAATATTAAATATAAATCTAAAGGCAACATAAAACTAAGGATGGACTAAAAGTAGATTTATAGGAGAAAAACATAAGAATTGAAGGATGGTTAAAATGAAAAATTTTTCAAACAAAAAGCTCCTTTCACTATGAATTTAGAGCAAAAATGAGTTGTTTGTGAATTAG
>NW_021347936.1:0-882 GCF_001605985.2 Dendrobium catenatum | reverse complement strand
TTGCATTGCATTTATATCATTAGCCCAAAACTCATAACTTGGCTAGACATGGATGAATTAAAAAGCAAATATATCTTTATTTTACTCACTGAAGTAATGATACATGAGAAAAAATGAGGAAAATATCACCAGGATAGTACAATTGAACTTCTCCACACTCCTTCCTTATTCAATGGTAGGATTGCTTACATAAGACAAGCTAAGATCTCCAATGAAAGTATCTTACACATCCCTAGCCTCCCTTAGACTTTAGTATGAGGGGCACTAAAGTACTATACTAAAAATTATAGGATTCTACTGTAATAAGATAAAACTCCTAATAAAAGAATATATATATTTATAGTAAGTGAAAAAATATTCTTATTGAACTCACTTTTAGCTGAGGTCATTTGATGCACATCAGCATGATCTATAATCATTAGTCTATGACCTTTTTAATTGCCAATCATCTCCAGCTCTCAATCATCTAATCAGTACCTAAATCAATCATATAATCATTTCTAGTCATTCTTTAATAAACATACACTATAAATCAATCAAATTGCTCATAACACTCTGAACTATCGTAATTAGATTTATCTGATCTCATGATTTACAATTATTTAACACATAAATTATCTATCCTTCAGTCAAGCTACATTCATGTCTATAATCATCAGTTCAAAAACCCTACAATCATTAAAATTTAAATCTATATTTCCATTAATCAACTACTTCACAATGTCTCTCTGAGCTCTAGGTTCTAAGGCATTTTTGGGGTGATTCTAGGACATCATCTCGCTCGCTGGTTCACTGGTCTCGTGGCTTTTTTTCTTTGCAATTTTTGATCACTTTCTCCCATTTATTTTTCATTTTTTTTGCTTTTCATTTCTTGATTTTGAG
>NW_021347935.1:0-208 GCF_001605985.2 Dendrobium catenatum | reverse complement strand
GTTGCACCTGCTCGACGTCTTCGGGCGGGCAAACTAGAGCAGTGTCTACACACCATAGGTGTTGGATCATCATTTCCTGAAAGCGAGTCAGAATCTGAAAGTTCTATCAAGATAGGATTTCCTTGGAAATTGATCTGAGGGAAATCACTTTCTGATAAAGCTTCACATTCGACCTCTTCTTGAATAGTCGATTCAGTGAGGTTGGTTT
>NW_021347934.1:0-278 GCF_001605985.2 Dendrobium catenatum | reverse complement strand
CAAGTTGAGGCGCAAGCCTCATAACAAAAACTCGAGGTGTTTTTTACTGGAATTGCGCAAAGACGGGCCTCAAGGCGAGCCTCATATTGCGCAATTTTAAACCATGGTCTTAATCACTATCATAATGTCAAAAATTAATTCCTCCCAGAACATTGACCAAACTGAGGAGTCAATGGTGCACCAAGGATGAGGTGACCTCCAAAGCATGCAACCTTCCTATCGTCTGAATGGGAAAAACTATCTAAAGTGATCTCAATTTGTGAAGACCTACTTAAAGG
>NW_021347933.1:0-296 GCF_001605985.2 Dendrobium catenatum | reverse complement strand
ATTGAGCAAAATCGGTCGAATGACTATGTTAGGGCAAATGGGGGAGGAGTATATACCGGTTATAGCGGCGGTTAAAACCGCAGTTATAATTTAAAGAAAGCATCAGTTAAAACCGCTGCCTATACCCTTCTATAGCACCGATTTTCTGACCGCTGCTAGTAAGGGCTGCGAAATCTACAGTATTTTGGTAGTCTGTGTGTGTGTATATATATATATATATATTATAGCAATTTTATAACATACCAAGAGTTTCATAGAGAAGGATGGAGGCATAGGTTAAATTACAAGAGCAGCAA
>NW_021347932.1:0-746 GCF_001605985.2 Dendrobium catenatum | reverse complement strand
AGATTTAATAAATTAAGTTATATCATGGTATCACTCTTTTCCCTCAGCTCATCTCTATCTCTTCCCTCATCTTTTTCTCTCTATCTTCTCATGGGCAAAACGCCAAAGCAAATATCGTTTTCTTAATTAATTAAGTTTTACATGTAAAACTCCAAATGAATTAGCATTTTTTGTTCCTTTTAATTTATTTTTTTTTACACGAGGAAACATTGCCAGTTAAAACCTTGGTCGACCTAGCGGCAACCAACACCAATTTATCCAAGCCGACGGTTAAGGCTGACACTGTCGTCCAGGGGATTCGAACCAGACATCTAAGTTTTGCCCAGCCGGTTCTCCACCACACGTACTAAGCAGCGGTGGGTTCCTTTTTAAATTATTTATTAGATACATTTTTTTTGCTTAATTATACAATAAACATGCTGCTTTATAAAATTTGTCAAAAAAAAAAAATGAGGCAAGCTTTGAAAACTTCATTCAACTCTCACGTACTTCCTTTACCAGCCCAATTTGATATATTCTCGGTAGGCTTCCATAAAGTCGCTCTCCCCCCTCGTCGCCATCTAGATTAACAAATTAAGTCTTCCCTTGTTGCCCTGTGAGATATTACTTCCTATTTGGTCCAGACTCGTGATATTCCAATAGGTAAGCAGTGAGGAAAGGACAGAAAGGCGCAATCCAAAGAGAGATTATTACGTACGGAGTTCAGATCGGAGAACCGTCCGATTTTATTAGTGTGCGTAGAAAAG
>NW_021347931.1:0-201 GCF_001605985.2 Dendrobium catenatum | reverse complement strand
GCATTCACCACCAATCTTCTCATGCATGTTGATCGACATGAAACTTTCTCAAATTTTGCTGAGAGCCTCATACACTTGATTGTAAACATATTGTTATATCCTCCCAATTGATCTTTCTCTTTATGGATAAATCACATTCATTGTATCCTTTTTATGTCATGAATTCTTTCTACTTGCTTATGTATCGCTCTTCAATATTCA
>NW_021347930.1:0-257 GCF_001605985.2 Dendrobium catenatum | reverse complement strand
ACTTCTTCTTTCCATAACTCACCAACAACCACAGCCCATATTCTTCTTTGTCCACTCCTTCACTAGCAGCCATATTCTGAGAATTTCCAACCATATAACTTTCATTTTCTATTTCCAGATTACCATTGCCAGTCACATCTTTCTTCAACTTGTTCTCCATAATAGACTTGGCACAATTGCTTTTGACATGCCTAATCTTTCTACAATCAAAGCATAAACTAGGGATCCTCTCATACTCTATCTTTTGATAGAATTTA
>NW_021347929.1:0-317 GCF_001605985.2 Dendrobium catenatum | reverse complement strand
CAAGAGAGAGAGAGAAAGAGCAAAAGAGGGAGATAGAGAGAGAGAGAGAGCAAGAGAGAGAGAGCAAGGAGCAAGGGAGAGAGCAAGAGAGTACGAGAGAGAGAGAGAGAGAAGAGAGAGAGATAGAAAGAGAGAGAGAGAGAGCAAGAGAGAGAGCAACAGAGAGAGATAGAAAGAGAGAAAGAGAGAGAGAGATATATATATATATAGAGAAAGAACGAGCGAGAATGCAAGAGAGAGAGAGAAAGAGAGAGATAGAGAGAAAAAGAGAGAGAGAGAAAGAGAGAGAGAGAGAACAAGAGAATGAGAGAAAGAGA
>NW_021347928.1:0-1344 GCF_001605985.2 Dendrobium catenatum | reverse complement strand
ACTTTCTAATCTAATTATCATTCCATGTTATCTTAAAAATTTTATTGGTTAGGACTATAAAAAAAATTATTCTCTAAAAGCCTAGCCAAATATCCAAGCAAAGGCATATCCAAGACATAAATTTAAAAAAAGTAACAGTTTCTAGTGCGCAATAAAAATAAACAAACATTCAATCAATCAAAATAAAGTGAAGTATAGAATGTATAACATCTATGTTGCAAGTGCCACTTAAAACTATCTAAGATTTGCAAAAAGTAAATGTGGTCAAGCTCCACTTACAACAACTAGGATTCTATCCATATGACATGATGCAACTGTTTTGTAAAAATAAGATGTTTTCTTATCTTCAGTTCTTCTCTTCAAGTTTGATTCTTTATTCCTCCAGTAGGGCTTCCAAATGAGAAGAATCTTCTAATGAAGGAAATTCTTTCCATTTAGTTCCCAATCCTTCTTTAGGGAAAACACCTCATTTTTAGACTTTTCATAACTATTGTATCAACTAACATTTTAAAGAAAATGACTATCTACTCCATGTATGTTAATAAAGTAGTTAATATATAAACTCAATAAACACATTACATAATATAATCTTTTGCTCATTTTTAGCAACCTATATTCGTAGTCATAGTTTTAATAATTAAAGAGGCTAAGCAACATATGCACATACAAAAAATGATTAGTTTAAATTTTAATTATTTTTAGCCTCGTTTTAATAATAGCCATATATAAGCATATCCTTCTTTTATTAATTTGTTAAAGGAGGAATCAGGTGCTATTAGGTTGTAATCTATTTCTTTAGTTTTTAATGAAGCAATTTGCTTTTCTTTCAAATATATATATGGAGTGCAATTTGCAAGAGGATGTACCTTGGTGTATGCTTTTTGCTGATGATATTCTTCTTGTTGATAAGACTAGAGAGGGAGTTGAAGGTAAACTTGAATTATGGAGGTCAACTTTAGAGCATATCCACTTATAAAATTTTGATTAGCAATAAACATATATATTGCTCATAACCTACATAAATCTAAGCACCCATCACATATCACTAAGAAAATATCATTATATAATATATCACATCTGGCCATAACAATCATACACATATCAAGATAAAAATAATTTCATATTTCAAAAAATATAATAGAAAAAGGGTCTAACCTAAAGCTAGAGTTGATTGTCAGAGCAAATAATCTGCAGTATGTGTTAAGCTGTGTGGTTTTGATAGATCCTAAGTTTCATTATTGTTTAAAGTTATCTTTCATTTTATTTTGATTAGTTTCAATTCAATAGATATTTAATATGAATTCAAGTTTTAGTGTTTTAATATTTTAGGATTTATTTTAAGGA
>NW_021347927.1:0-237 GCF_001605985.2 Dendrobium catenatum | reverse complement strand
TTCACTTCAGTCCCTTTGGTGTAGAATGAGAGCTCTACTTATAGTTTTTCTAGAGTGGCATAGCCCGTAAATAGGCGTGAGATCAAGGGCGAATTGGGAGTGGTTTGAATGGACGGCCGATATCGAATCCTTTGATCATGCACCATTTGTTGAACATTTGAAGGCCTTAATGATGTCGGAATTCAATGATCTTGGGCTCTTTGGATTTGTCTCGTCGAGCCGTTCGATTCGAGTATA
>NW_021347926.1:0-351 GCF_001605985.2 Dendrobium catenatum | reverse complement strand
ATTTAGGATCCGGGGCAGATCTTTGATTATAAGACCCAAACTTCGGAAATATAGTCTCAAACTTCTAATAAAATGTTCAACTCAAATTAAACCTCTTTCCAATCCTAAAATGTAAATCCCAACGTTTAGACTAAGTTGGTACACTTCCGGATGGTTCTGGAATCTCAAGGTGTCCCCTACCTCTCCTCCTTTGACTCTGTTAATAACTGTTCAATCTTGATCCGTTCCCTTTTGATTCTCTAAAGGATTCTATTCAATATTTTTTTGATATCACTCCTAGAAAATCTAACAAAATTTCATTCTTATTTTAATCAAGAGTTTTCATAGGGCACTCTGTCTCCCTACGATGTA
>NW_021347925.1:0-390 GCF_001605985.2 Dendrobium catenatum | reverse complement strand
TGTTTTTATTTCTAATATTAGTAAATTTATAATAAATTATTAATTCTAAAATTGAATGAAAAAAATGTTATAATTTATATAAATCATTATAGAATATCAAGGTTGTCAAAATCGGATCGGACAACAAACAAGAAGAAGATGAGGTTCACGATTCGACCTGTTCAATCGAACCGAATAATGTAATAAATAATAATTTTTATTTAAAAATAATAAATCAGTGGTCCATGATTTTCTATAAGCATCTGATTTTGTCACAACATAGCTCAAATTCCAGAAACACAATATCAATTATCAACACAATTTCAAAGTAAGTTCAAAAATTTCAGAAACACAATTTAAGAAAATTTACAAACATAATTTCAAAATTTTCAAAAAACTCAGAGCCATTAT
>NW_021347924.1:0-496 GCF_001605985.2 Dendrobium catenatum | reverse complement strand
CCATATAGAGCCTTTTTCAGTTTGCATACCTTGTTACCTTCAGATTTTTCTTTAAACCCTGGTGCTATTTCCATAAATATCTCTTCTTCTAAGTCCCCATGCAGGAATGCATTTTTCACATCCAATTGTTCTAGGTGCCTATTGTATTTGGCTGCTAGTGAGAGTAGTATTCGGACAGTATTTATCTTGGCTACAGGCGCAAACGTTTCTTGGTAGTCAATGTCATACGTTTGAGTAAACCCTTTTGCCACTAGACTTGCCTTATATCTCTCTAGTGTGCCATCAGCATTGTATTTTACTGAGAACACCCATTTGCAACCGACTGATTTTTTCCCTATCGGTAGGTTGACGATCTCCCAAGTTTTGTTTTTCTCCAGGGCCTGCATTTCATCATTCATGGCATTTTTTCAATTTTTATCAGATAAGGCCTCAGAAATATCTTTAGGAATACGGATATTTTCTAATGTAACAAGAAAATTTTTGTGTGATGATGAGA
>NW_021347923.1:0-209 GCF_001605985.2 Dendrobium catenatum | reverse complement strand
ATCAGAGGGGGAATTAAGATTGGGGATATTTGTGGTCGAGGGAGCAGAGACTTCAGTGGATTTTTTGTGAGAATTCTCGTCATTATTGGGGGGGATTTTATCCACGAGCGGGACAGTGGTGAGTAAGCTTTGCTCAGATATTTTCTCAGCAGGGGCCGCAGAAGGGGGGGACTTTAGGTGGGAGCATAGGAGGTAGTTCCACTTGAGAT
>NW_021347922.1:0-218 GCF_001605985.2 Dendrobium catenatum | reverse complement strand
GATAGAATTCAAAAATTCAAAAATTTTCTCTCTAAACGACAACTTCTCTCTCTAAATGGCAGCTTCTCTCTCTAAACGGCAGATTCAGATGCTCTACAAATAATTAAAATTACCTTAGAACACATAAACATGAACTAAAAAAATACATATGTATGAGATGCCTTTTACATTATTTAAAATGAATAAACTAATTTAAATAAATAAATTATATAAAAAAT
>NW_021347921.1:0-202 GCF_001605985.2 Dendrobium catenatum | reverse complement strand
AGCAGGATGTGGAAGAAAGGATGTCCAGTGTTTTTGGCTTCGGTGCGGGATCTGAACCTGGAGGTTGGTTCTGTCTCTGAGATCCCAGTAGTACGGGAGTTTGCTGATGTTTTTCCTGAGGAGTTTGTTGGTTTACCTCTAGATAGAGATGTGGAGTTCTCTATCGATATTTTTTCGGGTACCGCTCCTATATCAAAAGCTC
>NW_021347920.1:0-1816 GCF_001605985.2 Dendrobium catenatum | reverse complement strand
CGAATGCTGAAATGGTTAATAAGATTCTTCGTTGTTTTCCAACTACTTATGATGCTAAAATTACTACAATTACAAAGTCTAAAGATCTAAACATTTATTCTATTGATAATCTTATTGGTTCGCTAATTGCTTACGAGAAAGGAGTTAGCCAAATAAAGATTGATGCAGGTGAACCACGAAGGGAGAAGAACATAACACTAAATGTGCAAGAGTCTGAGAGTGAACACTCACAACCTGAGGATGAAGATGACAACGAATTGATACTAAAAAATTCAGAAGCTTTCTAAAGAGAAAGCAGAAGAGACGCGAGCATTGGAGTAGAGGTAAATTTAATAGAAATACCAAGGTTTCAAATGATGTGATTTTCTATAAGTACAGTAAACCTGGTCATATCAAGACTGATTGCCCAAAACTCAAAGTTACACCTAGCAAGGAGAAGGAAGAGGAGAAACCAATTGTAAAGAAGGGCAAGAACTTGAGATTCAGCTACCAAATTTCAAAGAGCCTTCTAGGCGGACTCAGCTTCAGATTCATCATAGACTAAGAAGGAAGAAGAAGTCACTAATTTGTGCTTAATGGCCGATAGCCTTGATCTATCAGATCAAGAAGAGATATGTGATTTAACCTATGATGAATTTTTTGAAGTTTCTGAACACATGCATGATGCATATAGGAAAATGAACAAAATGCATACTAGTCTAAGGTTAGAATTTGAAGAACTTAAAAAGGAACATGAAATCCTTAGGAAAGATCATGCCTTAATTTTGACAATAACCGCATGAATTTACTTGAAGAGTTTGATGACTTGAATAAAAATCATGAGAATTTAAAATCATCCTATACAGAACTTGAGAAAGATTTTAAGAACATTAAGGATGAATCAGAGAACAAATTATATAAAATCAATTATTTGAATCGGGTCTTGGTAGATATGAATTCATTTTATAAAATGAAAATAAAAGCTCTCAAAGATAATAGGATACCACCCAAACTTCAAGATTTTATTAATCCTAATATGTATCCTAAATTTATGTAATCCCTGAATAGACAGATGAATGTTAGAAAACTTAAGAAAGCATTTCCAAAAGTAAAATATAATAATTATGGATTGTTTGGACATATAGCTCACACCTGTACTTTGAAGATGAAAACCTATTTGGTGTGGAGACCTAAGATGCATAAACCTAGACATATCGTACTTTGAAGATTAAAACTTATTTTGTGTGGAGACCTAAGATGCATAAACCTAGACATATCATATGATTATAAATTGCCAAAAGGAGAACCCAAACTTTTTTGGATTCCAAGGTCTAACGTTTGATATTTTTGTAGGGTCGCTCTAACACAAGACCTTGTGAGAGCATATGGTACCTAGACAGCAGATGTTCAAAGCATATGATTGGAGATACTGCACAATTCATATTGCTGAAAGCCAGGAGTCGAGGCAAGGTTACACTTGCAGATAACACCACAAGGAAGGTGCTTGGATCAGGTATGGTTAAAAATCTTAATAAAATTTTCATTGAAAATGTGTTATTAGTAGATGACTTAAAGCAAAACCTGTAAAGTATAAGTCAGCTATGTGAAAAGGGTTATTGAGTAAAAATTTTTCCTACTAGCTGCATATTAAGCCTAAATGGTAAAAATGTTTTGAATAGAATAAGGGTAAACAATATTTATATGCTAGATTTGAATTGCATTCAAGCTCCTACTACTTTTTGTTTGAAAATTGTATCTGATGAATCACGGCTTTGGCATAGTAGACTTTGTCATTCTAGTATGAAAAACCATAGAAGGATTACCCAAAAGAACTTAG
>NW_021347919.1:0-230 GCF_001605985.2 Dendrobium catenatum | reverse complement strand
AATGAAATTTTGATAAAAAAATATTTTTCCCTAATTTATTAATTAATTAATCCGAAAATAACAATTAAATTTTAGAATGAAATTAATGATTTTGGAGATGTGAATGCATATATTTAATTTTGGAATTTCTTTTCCATTAGGTTGAATAAGGGAAAGTGGTAAGAGTGCGAAGAAGTGTAGCAAAGAAAGGCTTTAGTGTAAGTGACATATTGCCTTCTAAAATTCATAGA
>NW_021347918.1:0-252 GCF_001605985.2 Dendrobium catenatum | reverse complement strand
CAATTTAAACATCTGGATTTGGAATTGATTGGATTTTAAACTGTGTGGAGTTTGAAAGGGATTTGGAATGGACTTTTAGGAGGCATTTGCAAATATTTGTGAAACCCTCCGGTTGAGATATTCATTCAACACGGCCATCATCGGGGTGTTTGGGGTTATTTCCATTTAAAGTTTGAACCCTGTCGACTCTGTCTGGCTGTCGACAGAGGATTGGATTTCGTAGGCTTTATGCCTTTGAGAGTGAATTCTTTT
>NW_021347917.1:0-364 GCF_001605985.2 Dendrobium catenatum | reverse complement strand
GCTTTTTATATAAACGCGTAGGCCCCTCTGTGGGTTTCTCCTAAAAAAAAATCTTGCCTAGTACCTACAAGCATCTGTTTGGAATCTCTATGGCTTCAGGTAAGAATTTCTTTAGCAAAAATCATACTTCTGTAACTATCACTTGGACAGTGAAAATATAGTTGTGATTATCTAACCATCACTAGGAGGGTGAAAATAGAGTTGAGGTTCTCTTCCTATAAAAGAGTCACGGTTCTCTAGCGCACTAGGGAGGTGAAACATCATCTATACAAGCTTCTTTATATTATTTATGGACGAAAAAGGAGAGTCACTACTATTTAGTGCAATAGTAGTGAAAAAGATTCAGGTTCTTTCCTTACTCTAA
>NW_021347916.1:0-295 GCF_001605985.2 Dendrobium catenatum | reverse complement strand
GCGGCTTCCTCACAAAATTTCATAATTTTATTTTAATATCTAATATTTTAATGAGTCAAATCATAACATCAAAAACTTGCAGGCTGAGCAGCATCTCCTTGAAATGATGAAGAGAAGAGGAAAGAGATAAGCCACCGTTCTTTGAAAAATTCAGCCAAACAGAAAAATGAAGGAATAAAATGGCTTCCTTTCAACTCGAGGTGATGGAGAGAGAAGGTGTTTGAAGATGTTTGTCAATAATATAAATTTATCAAATTAAAAGAGCCTGAAAGAATTTTTGCCATAGATTTGTAAC
>NW_021347915.1:0-371 GCF_001605985.2 Dendrobium catenatum | reverse complement strand
ACCGCGTAACTTTTGATATGTCTCTGAGATAGTAATTGTGCACATTTTGAGTATTTTCTGGAAGATTTTTACCGGATATTTTGGATTCTGTGGTATTTTAATTGAACTGCAAGTTATCAGGATGTTGGAAAATGTTTTGCCAGTACAATGAAAGTCAGGGAAAGTTGATATGAGCTCTGAAATATGAAAATAAGTTATGTTCCGGAATTCCGCGAATGTCTGTTATGTTCTAGTGCTATAAGCACAAAAAGAGATATAAGGGGCCAGAATCCGTCGATATACTGTAAGTGTCAGGGAAGGGAGGCATAAGGGGTCAGAATCCGTAGAGAGTCTATAAGGGTCTGGGAATCTGAAATCTGTTATATGACTTA
>NW_021347914.1:0-230 GCF_001605985.2 Dendrobium catenatum | reverse complement strand
TGAATAATTTTTAAAATACTCGACTATTAAATAAATAAGTTTGAACAAATATGCGTTCAATTTGTTTATATTGATCATGAATAGTATCAATTAAAGTGTGTGAGTAAGCTTGATAAGAAGCTCGATTAATATTTAATACAAGGTTGTGAATAAGTTCCTTAAAAATTGATTAATTCTTGTTTAAATCTTTATTTAATATTTTTTTACATAATTTTAATTTTATTATAATA
>NW_021347913.1:0-319 GCF_001605985.2 Dendrobium catenatum | reverse complement strand
GCTTTAGTTTAATTTTATTTAGCATGAAATTTTTTTAAATATATATTTATTTTAAAATTTTAAATTGTAATATTAAATGAGATTAAAATTATTCTGAATTTTACCATACAATTTCAAAACTAAAAATATTAGAAAAATCAGCAAGTAAACATAATTAGATTAAGTTATTATTCTAATTTTAAATTAGAATTAAATTATTATTCCAATTTCAGAATTCGTATCAAAACTAAAAAAAAAAATAAAAAGAAGAAAAAACAAATAAAAAAACATTTTCTATGAAAACACAAACGAAAAAAAAAAAAGCGTTTTTATGAAGACA
>NW_021347912.1:0-285 GCF_001605985.2 Dendrobium catenatum | reverse complement strand
TTCCCCTAATTTGATTTTCAGGGAAGTCCTATCGAGATAGAGTTTTTAGATTCTGACTCTCTTTCGAGATCCAATGCCTACAGTGAGTGTAGACACCGCTTTAGTTTGCCCGCCCAAGGATATCGAGCAGGTGCAACTCCGTGGTGGTAAAGTCTTACCTCCTAGGTTACCCCCTCAGGACAAAGGCAAGCAATCTTCATTCAAAAATCTAAATCCAGATTCCCCTCAGCAACCAGAATTTCCTTTAATTCCTCCGGGTTTCGAGTCTGTCGTTCCTAAGGTTGA
>NW_021347911.1:0-956 GCF_001605985.2 Dendrobium catenatum | reverse complement strand
CCGCCCGAAAGTCCAGAAGATGGGACACAATAAAAGTTCCAATTATTACCAATTAAAGCATCAACTTCACTTCTATCAATAGTAGTAATTTTGGTTTCAACCAATCCCACAAAACAAACACCATTATTTTTAACTACCTCTTTAAGGTAGAGTGAAGCACTCCTCTTCCTTGCTCCCCTACAATTCCAAAAACATATAGAATTCATTTAAAAGGATTATGGGGAATGATCCCCACATTACCTTTTTCTTCCATATCCATTCTACGACTTCTAGTAGAAGCACTGATCGGTCCCAGGTCTTTCAACTGTTTGTTTTTCTTCTTTTTGGATAATTGAGAAGATTCTTCAATCCCCTTATTACCAATGCTATTTGAGGTTATGCCAATAGATTTTGTCTCTTTCATTTCTCCCTTGCTAACATCTATCAATGGAGAATCCTGCACATCTTTATCTATAACATTTTCTACTAGATTGTCATTTATAATTGATTCATTAATTTCTCCATCCTCTAACTCCTTCAGGATGTTAAAGCTATTTTTAATTGGAATTAAAGAACCTGACCCTGAATTAATCTCTGTAGAAGCTTTATCTGTTGAAATTTCTGCAATCTTCTTAACTGGATTTTGCTCTATCAAATCAGGTTCAATATTAGCTTGCTTCTTTACTACAACATATTGTTTCTGCTGAGAAATTTTACTGAATTTATTCTGCAGAACTGCTGGTCTTCTATTCCAGAACTTGTTAGCATTCTTCTTCCCATAATTCACCATCAACGAAGGGCCATAACTTTCAGTATTATGCAAATTGTCATCTGTTGTCTGATTACCTTCCACAGGAATCTTCTCATTATTATTTTTGGACATATTCGTCTTCATCTGATCAGAAATTTCTTTATTCAGCAAAAGGCTTTTGGCACATTACTTCTTATCATGACCGATCTTACCACAATCAAAACAG
>NW_021347910.1:0-207 GCF_001605985.2 Dendrobium catenatum | reverse complement strand
CATCTCCCCCCACTTAGAAGATTTCCTCAGTCTCGACAGGATAACGAACTTGCCGATACGGCAAGCTCTACACATCCTCCACCTTCAATTCGGCAGCATCGCATTCTCCCAGATCTCCCTGAAAACTCTACTCAACCACATGGAGCGGAGCTTCCTCACGACACCCTGCGTCACGAACTACGAAAATTAGTAAGGGAAGAATTCCCT
>NW_021347909.1:0-350 GCF_001605985.2 Dendrobium catenatum | reverse complement strand
TGACTGATGGGTGTTACTTTGCCCACACCTTGGGACTTCACCACTCAAGAACTCACAAGCTCTAGAGAAAAATCAGAAAATTTTATTTAATCATCAATGTCTCTCATACAAGATGAGTACCTTATATATAGGCCTCCAAATAATTAGAAAAGAAAGACAAGAATGCCCTTAGGACTACAAATCAAACACAAACAGATAAAGAGTACAATCGTCACAACTAATAAAAGAAACACTAATACAAAATATAAATCAAAAATAAAGACTTCTGATCGAGGTTGTCGCTCTGCGCTGCTTCTGATGATAGACATTCTGGAATCTCCTGCTAATGTCCTCATCATTCTCCTTAGATG
>NW_021347908.1:0-312 GCF_001605985.2 Dendrobium catenatum | reverse complement strand
TTCAAAATTGATTTTGACTTGTAGAATCAGATTAATGCGATCATCATTGAAGAAATTATGCAGCAGAATTTTGTTCCAAGATCCATCAGGCATGATAAACATATCCAGATTAACATTGTTTAATTCTACACAGGCAGCAAATGTTGGCTAAGAGTTTAAGCATTTATCTAAGAGCCAAATGTCATTCAAAACATTAATTTTCTTTCCATTAATAGCAATCCATTTAACAATGGGTCTCAGATACTTTCCATCATTAAGAAGAATTTTCCAAGTTAATGAGCCGGCTTTCTTCCCTTCAAAAATACTATCACC
>NW_021347907.1:0-482 GCF_001605985.2 Dendrobium catenatum | reverse complement strand
TATATATATATATATATATATCAATTTCTAATAAAAGTATTAAAAGCTTTGTAATATATTTTGATGGTTTAAGTCATGCACGATTCTATATCCATGAGTATTATGAATCTAATAAAAGATGATATATATTTTGTGACGATCTAACCATATTGTTTTGCTTCCACTTGATAGTGATTGGTAAGACAAGATGCGTGTTTGTAAGAAATGAGTTTGTTTAGATTGCCCCCATTGTTACATTTCATGGTTAATTGGAAGGGGTCGAAATGGGGGTGATAGTTTATATTAAAAGTGGTTATAAATTTAAAAATTTTGATTATACCTTTTTATATTTTGGTAAGAGAGAGAGAGAGAGAGATAATAATGATCTTAACTTAACAATAAGGGTCCCATTTATAATGAAAACAACCCTAGGGTTACAGGCAAATAAAACATCAATAAAAAAAAGTGATGAGGACATCAGAGATCAACGGCTACGATTTTTT
>NW_021347906.1:0-319 GCF_001605985.2 Dendrobium catenatum | reverse complement strand
AGGAAGGTTTACCACTACCGACCCATTCCACACAGCCTTTACTTTGCTGAAGAATAGGAATGGAATTGATGAAATGAGAAATACCCGAAAGCATTGAACCAGAAAGCTGCCAGTGTCCCTCACACACAAAATTCTGTATAACAATGAACTCAGAATTAGAAATATGTAAAAGCTCAGACACGGCAGAACCATTAATCCAGGGGGCCCAAATAGCATCCAGAGAACAGTTATCCCTGGTGACGACAAATTTTAAGAATGGTTTTAATTTGGTAGCAGTAGAATATGTAAAACACCAATACTTAGAAGCTTTTGGAGAGGA
>NW_021347905.1:0-223 GCF_001605985.2 Dendrobium catenatum | reverse complement strand
ATATCTCTCCCCCTTTTAATTTTCTTTAATACACCATCAACCCTTCCTTCCTAATCTTAATTTCAAACTCAAAATTCTGAAATTGAAATTAAGAGTCCGCCAATTTCGGAAATCTGAATTAATTCTCAAATTTTATCCTTTCTCCCCCCATAGCTCCACCCGCCCTTAGCCCCTCTTCAACTCGTGACCGGCCTCCCTCTTCTTGCTCACAGTTTGCCCTCTC
>NW_021347904.1:0-552 GCF_001605985.2 Dendrobium catenatum | reverse complement strand
GCCTGAGATGTAATTAACCACGGGGGCTTGCGCCCGTAGGAAACTTGGTTCCCACAATCTAATAAACCCCATTCAAACTTTTTGGGGTGGGGGAAACCCGTGACTAGGTCGTATATATTGTTACCCATCGGGGATGTGTTGGTGAAAGCCTCTATCCCCAATGGTTAGTCGTATGCACGATCCAATCTTCCCTTCCATCGACCCATTCGTGTCGAGTGTAGAGGCCTACGATCGTTTTATCCTACTGGATAGTGCGGCCGTACCCTCTGCGTTCGTACCCCAAGAGCGGTGCTCTTTCGGAGGTCCATATTCATACCGACTCAGCCAATCCATACCCAGAATCACATCATAAGACAAAATTGGCAACAAAATCAAACTTGATTTCCACTTCTTGCTAGCAATGTCGATCTCACAAAAACAAAACTTGCGGGCAATCAAATTACTTCAAGTCGGCAAAATCATAGAAAGAGAAACTGGCAACAAAAACGAAGGCATCTGGATTCGGTCAAAACAATGCTCGGACAAAAAAGAGTGACTCGCTCCAGAGTCAAA
>NW_021347903.1:0-507 GCF_001605985.2 Dendrobium catenatum | reverse complement strand
GTAGAAACCCTAATTAGGGCATCCTCATTAAAGCAGCTGTCTTTATGCAAAATACATCATATTGGACGATTTTGTATCGGACAGGACGATTGGCTCAATTCAGCAAGAATCTGCCACCAGATCTATTAAGAAATAACCTATTGGACATCGTCTAGAGGATCGACCTGGACTATAAAATATCGTCCAGGATGATCCAGGATAATTTTTCTAAAATTTCTCAGGCAGTTTTGGAAAGCAATTAATGGGGATTTTGTCCGGGCCCATCGCAAGATCGTCCGAGACAATTAGACATCGTCCAGCTTCATTTCAGGGTAATATTATGGACAATTTTCCTCATATTTGAGCTAATCGGCCAGGACGATATGCCTATCATCCTGGACGATAATGGCAACAACTTGCATTAATGAGCTTGTTTTGAGAGCTTCTATTTAAGCTATAGCAAGACACTTTGTAAGTGTCTTTGGTAGCCTTTGTAGCTTCATTCTTGTGGGGAAAACTTGAAGAGAG
>NW_021347902.1:0-279 GCF_001605985.2 Dendrobium catenatum | reverse complement strand
ACTTCTTGTCAATTTGATTAAGGCTCTTTGCGTATCTTTTGATTTTTGATACACTTTGTGTATTTTTTTTTCAATTTGGCGTCATTGCGCATCTTTTGATTTTGCCATCATTAGACTTTTTTTTTCATATTTTTTGCAAGCTATATCCCCTTTCTCAAAATTCTTAAATATTCTCAATTTTTTATTATATCTTTCAGATAAAATAAAAAACTCACTCTCTAATATAAGGAAGAATGAATCACAAAATAGAATAAAAAAAGCATATGATAAATATAATGC
>NW_021347901.1:0-605 GCF_001605985.2 Dendrobium catenatum | reverse complement strand
CGTTCACCAGACGACAGCCATCCCTCACGTTGTCGAAGCAGGCCACACGTCGCTCGCACGACCGACGTCATTTCTCCTACGACGCTTTACTACGGGACAACGCCTTGCCTCGTCGTTAAATACAAGAGAAATGAACGCTCTCAGGTATCTTTCTCTCTCTCATACGAAGCTTGGATGAAGCTCTTCTCCCATCGTCCTCCTCTTCTATTTGCGAAGAAAAGCCAATCTCCCAGATTCCCTCTCTGATTCCCTCCGGCAACCCAAACGAAGCCAGCTACCATTGGATCTCCTCAGTCCCGACGCCGACGGTATATCCCAAGCTCGCCAACCTACTTACCTCTGACCTTCCCACATCCTGTCGAACCCCTTCTCCCCATCCCGACGACCCATTCGCCTCAATCCCATCAAACTACCCATTCGATCTTTACTTAATCCTTCGGCCATGAGAGAGAGAGAGAGAGAGAGTGTAATATCAAAAATCTGCTCCTGGTATTTTGATGTGATCTGATCTGTACGACTCTGATTCTGATTTGATATCTGTCCGTATTAGTTCTGATTTCTGTTCCGTTTTCTGATTGGATTTCTGTCTGATGAGTTTGGTTTTG
>NW_021347900.1:0-306 GCF_001605985.2 Dendrobium catenatum | reverse complement strand
CCTTACAAAATGATGTGAAACAGATAACCGATGCCCACAATGAATTAGTGTCTTCTGAGTTATGCCATCGCTTTGTAAAGTAAATTTATTCTTCTATTATACAACTCTCATCATCATCAGAGCTTTGCGTGCTTTACTGGGTATTATTGGACATCCAAGGATCTTATGTATTCTGGTTTTGAGGATGGTAGTCATACATTTGAGGTAAATTAGCTTAACTTCTTAGTTCGGAAAAGCAGTCTTTGTTGAGTTCAGCTTCTATAAAATTTTTTTTGCTTTACATCATCAATTGAAAATACCTCGGTT
>NW_021347899.1:0-563 GCF_001605985.2 Dendrobium catenatum | reverse complement strand
TGAAGAAATGGATGATGAGGAATACAATTTATTAAACGATCAATAACAATCAAAGATGTCATGGAGAACAAATACATTGAACTTTTATGAATAAGAATAATTGATATAAAGGTACATATGAATTACATGCGGACATTGACACTCCCTATAAGCATAGATAAGAAAGATGAAATAGAGATGCAAGGAATGACATGGTGAAATGTGTAAAGATGTCTTATATACCCGATGATATAGTAGGGATGTTGCAAGGATCCGGTATCAATATATAATGAACTAACAATGAAGAGGTATTCGAGAATTTGGAGTAAATATGGCCTTCTTGCAATCAAATGTAGGTGAATACACCATTCTCCTATTAGTAAACAAAAATACCAAGAGACCGAGCGCCGAGCGCCCCCCCTCCCTCTCTCTTCCTATTAGGTGAATACACTTCCTCTCTCCCTCTCGATTCTCTCCATTTGCACAGGATACCAAGAGACTGAGCACCCCCCTCCCTCCTGCTCCTCCTTCTATTCGAACGAGGGCTGAAACTCCCCATTCTCCATCTTTGGATGTTTTATTAT
>NW_021347898.1:0-319 GCF_001605985.2 Dendrobium catenatum | reverse complement strand
TATAAGACTTAAAGCTTTTGATTTTAACTTCATCCTTCAGAAGGCTATGTATAAATTAAATTATTGGGGTTCTCAGCAATTTTCTTTGGCAAGGGAAATATGTTTGATTAAATCTATATATTCTACCATTCCTTCTTTCTATATGACCCACTCTTTGGTTCCAAAGAGTATTTTTAAGAAGATGGATGAGTCTTGTAGGAATTTTCTATGGAAAAAAGATCATAGAATGAGATGTTTGCATTATATTGCTTGGGACTTGATGTGTACTTCTATCGATCATGGAGGTCTTGGTATTCAAGGTGCTCTGCATGGCCTTTGA
>NW_021347897.1:0-320 GCF_001605985.2 Dendrobium catenatum | reverse complement strand
AAAAAAAAAAAATTGGATGACAAAAGGTTTGGAGTTGGTTACGGTGCCGTTCAGTTGCAAACAATATTAATCTTAAGTAAATTACAAATAAAAATGTTATATTTGATTGGAATAAAAATTGTTGCGTCCAGGAGTATTCGCGGCGGTAGAGAAATATAAAGTTTATCGTCTTAGCGTTGTACGAAAATCCGGCACGCAATCAGAAAAGAGAGGGTCTAGCCTTTAGAAGACACCAAGATTTTTACGTGAGAAACCTCTAAAAAAAGAGGAAAAATCAGGGGGTCTAGCCCAGTTTGAATGAATCCACTAGTATAGTAGTT
>NW_021347896.1:0-1729 GCF_001605985.2 Dendrobium catenatum | reverse complement strand
CCCGTCATTACTATATAAGCACCAAATTAGAGGAGAGTTTTGAACTTAAAGTATATTTTGGTAAGTTAATATAGTTATATGTTTACAAGTCCCCGCTCTTCCTCCTATCCTATGATGCTCGGCCCCTGTTCGATTCTCGGAGACCTAAAATTTCCGCTAAACTTGTCTTCATCGCCATGCTGCTCCCTGCTCGTTGGAGAAGATCTACTTCGGGTCGCGAGTACAAGGTGAAAGACCTGTCCCAGGCCGACTTCGGACGGCTCGAGATCGAGCTCGCGGAGGTCGAGATGCCAGGCCTTATGGCATGCCGCGCCGAGTTCGGCCCCTCGCAGCCCTTCAAAGGGGCGCGTATCTCTGGATCTCTCCACATGACCATCCAGACTGCCGTCCTTATTGAAACCCTAACCGCCCTCGGTGCCGAGGTACGCTGGTGCTCCTGCAACATTTTCTCCACGCAGGACCACGCTGCTGCCGCAATCGCTCGAGATTCCGCCGCCGTGTTCGCCTGGAAGGGCGAGAATCTCCAGGAGTACTGGTGGTGCACGGAGCGCTGCCTCGACTGGGGCGCTGGTGGAGGACCCGATCTTATTGTCGACGACGGAGGTGATGCGACGCTGCTTATCCATGAGGGGGTTAAGGCCGAGGAAGATTACGAGAAGACTGGGAAAGTCCCGGATCCGTCTTCGACGGACAACGTGGAATTCCAGATCGTGCTTGGGCTCATCAGGGATAGCTTAAGTGTGGATCCGAAGAAGTATCGGAAGATGAAGGAGAGGCTCGTTGGTGTTTCTGAGGAGACGACTACTGGAGTGAAGAGGTTGTACCAGATGCAGATCAGTGGGACGCTGCTCTTCCCTGCCATCAACGTCAATGACTCCGTTACCAAGAGCAAGGTGAGATTTATTAAATTTTCTCTTAGCTTCCAACCTATTTTTAACATTTTATCTCGTTCTGGATCTGGATCTGGATCTAGATCTAGATCTATGTCTCGTCATTTATTGCCTTTTATAAATTATCTATTGTTCTCGCTTTGCTGGCATGCTGCTGAGATGGTTATGATTCTTTTGTCCCTGGTTAATAGCTTCTAAAAGCTTATGATTGATATAGATCTGAAATCAAGTAATTCTTTGTGGATCGAAATTCGTAGATTTAGCATTTATTTAGCTGTGCGAATACTTATTTTGATTCGATCTATTTACGCAGTTTAGACTGAATAATATTTCGGGCTCATGGATTTATGTGTCCTGAAACCTTTTACAGGACGTGTAGTCATGGTTTGACCTCTGATCTTATTCTAATGAGTTGATACATAAATATTAAGAAGAATTCGTTTTATGGCAATTTTGTTTTATTTTTCACAAATATTATGGCAATTTTAAAAATTAATGTAATTAGACAAAATTTATGTTTGTTGTATATTAATCAAGCAAATATTAATAATGCCAATTAAATTAATTTTGTCAATAATAAAGTATTAAATTAGAATTAAACTGATTAGTTGGAGCGTCATATCATATAATTGTTCATTAATAAATTATAATTAAGATAATTACTTCAATCATATAGTAAAATTTAGGATAACAATTTAATCTAATAAATTAAAATTGCCGTTTCTCTTCAAAACTTTATTAAATATATTTACTTGTCATACATAAATAGGTGAGAAGATTTTTTTTTTCCTCCTAATTTTTGTAATTTTGATAATCTTGAAACAGTTTGATAACTTATA
>NW_021347895.1:0-297 GCF_001605985.2 Dendrobium catenatum | reverse complement strand
AGAGCTCATTTGAACTTTTGGACGAGCTAGGGAGCATACCAAGGCTCAGGCTGGATCTGGCTGAGTCCCAAGTGACTTCTAGGATCAGTTAGGATACCTAGATGGGTCTGGTTTAGTCTAGAGAGTTTTATTTGATTGGGTTTGGCCAACTAAGCTCGTTTGGGGTTCCCCTTGACTCTTTGACCTGTCAAGGGAGTCAATGATTGCTGAGTTGGCATCAAAGTGGGTTGTGAGGTCCCTCCCAAATGGCTGGATGGGTGTGAAAGTTCGTTAGGGATGTTAAGCCCTCTTGAACTT
>NW_021347894.1:0-388 GCF_001605985.2 Dendrobium catenatum | reverse complement strand
GAAAGATTGATGTAGATGAACCACGAAAGGAGAAGAATATAGCACTGAAAGTGGAGGAGACAGAGAGTGAAGAATCACAACCTGAGGAGGAAGACGACATCACACTAATGACTAAACAATTCAGAAGCTTTCTGAAGAGGAAGCAAAAGAGATGCCAGCAATCAAATCAAGGTAAATTTAATAGAAATGTTATGGTTTCAAATAATATTATTTGCTATGAGTGTAGGAAACCTATACATATTAAGACAGACTGCCCAAAACTCAAAGCCACTCCTAGCAAGGAGAAGGTAGAGGACGAACCAATTGTGATGAAGTGTAAGAAAAAATTCTAAAGAGCTTTCTTGGTGGACTCAGCCTCAGGCTCGTTAGAGATGAAAAAGGAAGAGGA
>NW_021347893.1:0-320 GCF_001605985.2 Dendrobium catenatum | reverse complement strand
ATGAGCGTGGCCACCTACAGAAAACTATGTGAACATCTAGATCATACCAAACCTAAGGGTAATCTAGTCGCCAAACACATCAATCCATCCACAGAGAGCAGAAAAGTAAGCAGACAAAGCAAAGCAATTTCATCCACAACATGCAGTGAAAACTACAAAAAATTCGGCACACAGTAGTAAAGTAAACACCAGCCTAACCTAGATCTAGATTTGGTTGTCCTAGCACATGATAGTTTCAGAATCCTAAGTTGGGTGATTAATCAAAGTTATCTAAAAGTCTGGATTTGTTAAGGCTTAAAAGGGGGATTTAAGTTAAACTT
>NW_021347892.1:0-253 GCF_001605985.2 Dendrobium catenatum | reverse complement strand
AAGACTTTTACTTCTTTTTTCAAAAACTAATATTTTAATACAAATTTTTTAAACTAGAAAATTTAATACTTTTTAAGTAATAAAAAAACAGTCTCAAAGGTGATGTAGCCTTTGATGGGATAATTTTTCTACTATTTTTAAAAATAATTTTTTTTAGCACAAAAATTTCTAATTTCATAATTTTTTTGTATTTAAAATTATTTTAAAAAATAATAAAAAAAAAGGTCTCAAGGAAGTCTTCAGCTTTAAAAAC
>NW_021347891.1:0-234 GCF_001605985.2 Dendrobium catenatum | reverse complement strand
TGATCCATTATGCGAGAGCAATTTTATTTAGAAAATGCCCGAAATTTCATTTAAGGGGCCTACGAACGCCTTCTGTCCACTTGCACACACGTTGCGGATCCGGTGGCGTTGTTCTAATTTAGGTTTCATTTATAGCACATAGCAGATATACCTTTGTTGTTAATATCCCACTCAACATAGTTCACAGGAAATGCTTATTCAATAGGCATTAGGAGATCGTGCTAGTGTTCGTAG
>NW_021347890.1:0-213 GCF_001605985.2 Dendrobium catenatum | reverse complement strand
CACGAGAAACACGCCTCCAATCATCGCACATCTAAAAAATATAATCATATATTTTTGTATTGAACGTGAAAAGAACTCTCCGTAAGCTAAAATTCTAATTTATCATTAAGGATTCGTTTAGGTCGATTTTTTTTTATTATTTAATAAAACTGTTAAGGAAAAAATAAATTTTTAAAAATTTTATAGAAAGTAGTTTTTAAGTATAAATATTTT
>NW_021347889.1:0-304 GCF_001605985.2 Dendrobium catenatum | reverse complement strand
GGCAAAGCAAAATTTAAACTGGAGAAATAATGAAAGGCAAAAAATCTCATGGGTAGATTTGATTTCTGAAGCATTGGACCAGGAGAGAGATAATGGTTAAAAGCCTTTCGTGTTTTTGTGTTGTGTTTTTATTTTATGTTTATGTTTTTATTTTATGTTTTTTTTTTCATTTTTGTTTATTCCTTGATTTTTTTTTCTTGTTTCGTTAAAGTTTTTCTCTGATCAACACACACATTCACTTTTCTAAAAATGAAAAATCTACTTCCTGATTTTCTTGAAATCTTTGGTAAGTTGTGTTTGACTT
>NW_021347888.1:0-301 GCF_001605985.2 Dendrobium catenatum | reverse complement strand
ATTGAGATAAAAGAAGTGTTTAGTATATGTTGTGGAGACTTAGTTTAGTTTTTATTTTGTTTCTTTTTTGTGACCAAGGGTCTCCCACTTGTTTTGGGGAACTTTTGGTTACATCAATTTTGTATCAAAGCCTAGGTTTGTGTCTTTCTAGATTTTTTTTCGTGTTTTTTTTAAGTGCTTAGAAAAATGGAAAAAAGATAAAAACAGTGATCCAGTGGTGGATGAAAATCAACCCGAAGATCTTGAAGTCCAAAATATTTTGACCCCCCCCTTTTGCCTACATCACATATACTTGTTGATA
>NW_021347887.1:0-261 GCF_001605985.2 Dendrobium catenatum | reverse complement strand
GCTTTGATAGCTTCATGACGAGCTTGTTCAGAAGGTTTCCCAAACATGGATTGGAGAGATTCCATAATCTCATATGCAGTTATCATATTTTCATGTTGCGATCTTAGCACGTCAGACATGCTATCAAGGAGATAGCACCTTGCTTTGTTATTTGAGTCAATCCATTTTTCATAGGCATCTCGTACAGTACGAGAAGTATTAGCAGCAGGAAGTGGAGGACAGTTCTCATTCAAAACAAACTTATGATTTTCACAAATTAGT
>NW_021347886.1:0-273 GCF_001605985.2 Dendrobium catenatum | reverse complement strand
ATCATTAAATTTTTATATATTTATAGATTTAATCTCTAAATGCTAATATTTATTTTTATAACATCTTAATATTTCAATCACTTCAAAATTTATGCATGAAAATTTATTTTTCAATTTATTATTGACATTTAAAGATTAAAATAGAATTTAAGTAAATATAAAAATTTAGATCTAAGATATATAAATACATAGAGCATAATCCATAATTTTAATTCCTCAATTTGAGTTATTAATAAATTATGTTCATCAAGGACATCATAAATATATCAAATT
>NW_021347885.1:0-210 GCF_001605985.2 Dendrobium catenatum | reverse complement strand
CTCCAGGGATTTATACTCTAATCTACCACTATAATACTTGGTTTGGCTCATATAATTGTGTATATTTGTTGGTGTTTTTATAATTTTTATATCAAAGAAAACATAAGCATTATTAGGAATTTATAGAGCCTTAAAATATTTCACATTTTTATAGATCATTCCACAGCCACCATAACTAGCCTAGCCTAGCAAGCAAATCTAGAGTGTGTG
>NW_021347884.1:0-1208 GCF_001605985.2 Dendrobium catenatum | reverse complement strand
TTCTGGATTCAACAATTCGTGCATTGATCTTCTATTAGATATATTTTATGGAAGGAGTTTTTTGAAAAATAATTATTTCTTTCTCTAATTTATTTCATGATTTAGATATTAAATTAGAAAGTTTTTTAGCCTTTTTAAAAGAACTTGAGTTTTGATTATCAAATTTTGAATTTCTAACCTTTTCTTGACTATGCGTTGTCAATCAAATTATACTAAGTTTTTCATTAAAACCAAGAGGTAACTTTCTCATTTTAAGAATATTTATTTTTTCACTAGATCAAAGAACGTTTTTTTTTTATTTTGTTCGTTTTGTTTTCTTATGCCTCCTCTCTTTTTGATAATATCAAAGGGGGTGAACGTAATGTTGAATTTGTATCCTTTTTTTTTAATTTCTTTTCAAAAAATTTAAAACAACAAAAATATTTTTTATCTCCCCTATTTTTTAAAAAAGGTTTATTCTAGTAAGGGGGAGATTAGGAGAAATTTTTTTTAAAAAAATTCAAATTGAATTATTTGCCATCATCAAAAAGGGGGAGATTTTTGCGGATCAATGGTTTATGATTTTGATGATAGCAAACATTTTTATTTCTCTACGACTGCCTTATGTACTGACATTTTAGGTTCACACGTTCGGACTGCAATTTGGAATCAGCCCAAGATTGGGTAGACTAAGTCTGAGTCAGTTTGTAATCTTTTTTCTTTCTTGAGTCTGTTGTATTTGGTATGAGATCTGTTGATTTATATCTTAGAAGATTTCTTGTTGTTCCCTATAAAATTTCTATTTTTGGTAATATCGGCCGGGACGATATTCATATCGTCTTGGACGATATGTCCACAATCAGAAACCCTAATTAGGGCATCCTCATTAAGGCAGCCGTCATTAGCTGATCGACCTGAACGATACCTGTATCGGCCAAGACGATAGTCTCAATTCAGAAAGGATCAGCTGCCATAATCAGTTTAGGAATTTTTTTTTAGGAAATCAGCAAGGACAATCTTTTATCGTCCAGGCCGATCTAACTCAATTATACCTAAATTGATCTGGTATCTTTGGAAAGCATTAATAATTGATTGATATAATCACATCATTCGGGATGATCTCCTAATCGGCCAGGATGATGTCCTGGATGATCTACATCGGACAGCTCAAATTCAGGGTGATGATCAGGACGATTGAAATCGGTTTTAAACTAATCGGCTTGGACGAT
>NW_021347883.1:0-456 GCF_001605985.2 Dendrobium catenatum | reverse complement strand
TTGACCTTGGAAAACTCTTAACTATGTAAGACTTTGTGGCGGTGGAATTTTCATTATAGCTTTAATTTTATCTGGAACTATCGCAATCCCTCAATGTCTGATAATAAAATCTTCAAACTTTACTGAAGTGCCTCCAAAGCATACCTCAATGGATTCATTTTAATTATATACTAACGTAGTCTTTGAAAATCATTTAAATGATCATCTCTTTAAAAACTTTTAATGACAAGATCCTATATATAACATTCCACTTAATGGTGGATTAGTTCATAAAAAGCCCTCATCATTGCTTGTTGGTATGTTGCACAAGCATTCTGTAATGTAAATGACAAAAATTTATAACAATAGACTCCTACTGGTTTTCAAAATACAACATACATATCATCCTCTGGAGACATTTTAATTTGGTTGTAATCAGCTCAACCTTCCATAAAATAAAATATTGTATAAGAGAAA
>NW_021347882.1:0-1336 GCF_001605985.2 Dendrobium catenatum | reverse complement strand
CTCTCGATAATAAGAGAGAACTTTCGATTAAGACTAGTCGTCGATCAGATACGTAAAAATACATGTTATCGGGCATATAATAGCAACATGGATTAAGGGTTTGAGAATTTGGAAATTAAAATTAGAAATTTCACCATTTTTCACTTAAAGCGGATTGTGGAGGAATGAATGATGGACCCGATCAAGATCTTATGGTTTTGTCATCCCGGGTCATCGTGATCGCTGGTCTACTTAGTCAAGGGAGTTAGTCGACCCAACCAGACAGAAGGATCCTTGTCGGTAGCCATGGGTTGCTTCGTCCAAGGGTACATTGTAGACCTGTGATCGATATTTGTCTAAGGGTACAAATTTGAATCCACCTTAGCTAACAGAGGGGCTTTGTGCCTTATCGATTAAATCTTATTAATTCATATATCAAGGTTTTAGTGTCAATAGAGAACATAAGGGTGCTAGCCATGACCGTAATTTAGTGGCACCATTTGGTGACGAACCACCAGGTTCAGAGGGCCTGGATCATAATCATTTACTCGCGGTTGCATTTGGCGGCAAAACCGTCCGTTAGAGGACACACACCACGTCCTTACTAGCAGGAGATGGTTTGAGAATGAATCCTAATGATATTCTCGATCAAACACTAGTATCTCTTTGAGAGCTGAAGTGATATTTGAATTTGTCCACCTCAGCAAACTATTGCGGATGATGGATAGATTTTGCTTGAAATGTTCGAATGGTTAATTTATTTTTTTAATATTTAGAATTTTGATATTTTTTTAATTTTAGAGCATTTGGGAGGTATTTGAAGTGTTTGTGAACCCCTTCGGTTGAGATTAGCATTCAACACGGTCATTATCGGGGTGTTAATGGACAATTACATTCATAGATTGGACCTTGTCGATTGTCTCTTTCAATAAAGGATCGCGTTTTGTAGGCTTCAAACCTTTATTGGTGAATTCTCTTTGTTAGGGGTCTTAAAGGCCTAATATGAATGTATAAAATAAATATCTCGGTCGACTTTGGGATCGTATATTTATTTGTAGTTCGAACTATGTCGTCTTCTACTGGCCCATGTAGAAGGATTGGGTTCGATCTTGACTTCATTCACTAACCTGCACAGCATCCTAGACGTTATGTGCGTACCAATGACACACTCGTCGGGACCCATGCGGGTGTATAACTACACGTGCATTTATTTGTGTTTGTACATACATATATTGCGGTGCATGTGTGGGATATTTTTGTATTATTTGATGGGTCATCTACGACAGTTTGCAGAAGCCTATGTTTGTTTGCAGAAGCCTATATTTGCTCGTAGATGACACGTTGCGTCCACGACCAG
>NW_021347881.1:0-232 GCF_001605985.2 Dendrobium catenatum | reverse complement strand
CGAACAAAAAGTAAGTACGAATAATGAAGGGATTAGTGAATGATTGGAACCCAACCATCCACTAATCCACTCCCCCATGATTAGTGAATGATTGCCCTTCATTCATAGAAGCTATGTTTAAAATTTCATAGGAGTGAATCTCTCAAAAATTAGGATTTAAAATAATAGTAATTTCAAAGTAATTTTTAAATACTTTATAAATATATATATTTATGTAGATTTTGGAAAATAT
>NW_021347880.1:0-295 GCF_001605985.2 Dendrobium catenatum | reverse complement strand
CATGAGCAATATTATCCTTTTCATTGGCAATCATATCAAAAGAAATCTTATCATGATTAGGCACAATAATAATAGAAGCATTGTTAATAGGATTCACTTCCAAGTCCTTAGCCAAATTAACCACACCCATTTGCTCACCTTCTTGCAAGCCCATCTTCAAAGAACCAGAATCATTCCCAACTGCAATTTGTGCCATAGGAAAATCCTCCTTATCAACATTCACATTAATTTTAGAAGAACCTTTCTCTTTACGAAGATTAGGATTTAATCGGAAGCATCCATTAATCGCATGACC
>NW_021347879.1:0-220 GCF_001605985.2 Dendrobium catenatum | reverse complement strand
ACAACACTTTCAAGAGCTTGAGAAAAAAGATACAAGTGGGGTGGAAACTTGTTGAGAGAAGTAGGTAAGAAGCCCAAGACGAAATCGAAGAGAGGAGAAAAGAAGTGGAAGAAGCTTGCAAGCTTTCCCAAGAAGAAACCCTCAGGTTTTTAGAGAACTTTACTCACCAAACAACAACCTCTAAATGCTTCAAAACAACCCATATATATATATATATATA
>NW_021347878.1:0-349 GCF_001605985.2 Dendrobium catenatum | reverse complement strand
CGTAGAAGGATCGGGTTCGAACTTGAATTCACTTATTGACCCGCGCAGTATCCCTACACGTCACGTGTGTACCAATAGCACGCTCGCCAGGACCCATGCGGGTCGCGATTGTATTTACCCCTTGTGTACCTATGTTTATACAAACTACGGTGCATGTGCAGCGCATTCTTGGAATATTTGTAAACACCTTCTGGCCGCTTGCATGGATGTTGTAGATCTGGTGGTGTGTTTTAGGAGCTTGTGAATGACTTCTGTCTGCTTGTATGAGTGTTGCAGATCTGGTGGTGGAGAGTAGCAGTTTCTGAATTGAGTTGTTCGCTGCTTTGCACTGGAAGACTGTCGTGCACTA
>NW_021347877.1:0-411 GCF_001605985.2 Dendrobium catenatum | reverse complement strand
AGTGAGCTTGAGTTCCCTTTAAGGACTATATATATATATATTTTTTTTTATGAATGCATGGCCCTACAGTGAGTTTCCCTTTAAAAAAAAAGGAATGATGAAATTACCTTGCTTGAAATTCTTCTCTATCTTGGCTTTAAAAATAATATAGTCTTCAATCGAATGACTGAGCATGCAGTGGTAAGGATAGTACTTTGGATCTTCTTCCTTAAATGAATCCTATAGCCTGCTGGCCTCAAGTAATTTCAAATCTGGCTTTTTTAGAAGGCTCGTAAAGATCTTCCTTACTCTTTTTTAAATGGGTATGATCTTGCCAACCTCAACCAGATCTGATCAATACAATTCCCTCCATTTTAGAAAATAGGGGGCATGGTACCTAGTGTTATCCATCCATTAACACAGACATCACTA
>NW_021347876.1:0-2883 GCF_001605985.2 Dendrobium catenatum | reverse complement strand
TGTTTTCTGTAGGTACTGTGTAAAATACTAAGTCCCCCTTTAAATTAAAAGAGCATGGCCAAGTGTGGCTGGTTTGAGCATTTTAATTTTCATATATATAACTGCTTGAGATGATTTAAATGCAATTACCTAGGATAATCTTGCAGGTTATTTGAGTCTAGATTTTTATTTTAATGTAATATAATTTGAATTCAATTGAGTTATAATTATTAAAGTGACAATTTGAGATGCGATAAATATCCAATCTGGAATCCAAAGAGAAGGGTGACATCCCCTAGAGGAAAGTCCCTCTTCATTTGGACATCTAGATTAGGATACTTTAAGAATCCAAAGAGAAAAATAACACCCTTTTATTGGGGGAGTTTCTTTTCCGTTGGATATCAAGACCCGATGTATCCAAGGAGCCCGCAGAAAGGCATAGAAGTGAAGATCGAGAAGAATCCCATTCTCAAAGTTAGTTTAGTTCTATGAATAGAATCCAGGTTATTGTTAGTAGTACTCGACCACTTTACTTTTTATGCAGACCTTGTGATGTAAAATTAAGTGGCGCTTGCCATATATACTATTGAATTTATTTAATTAATTTAATTTGGTTTGATTGATTTGTTTACTTTGTTTACAATTAGGATTGCCTCTCTTTTTAGTTTTTTTGAGGTGATTACATGCCATATTTTGATTTAGCTTGGAACCCGATCGGAGGCTCTTGAGGGAATAATAAAATGTTTTCAATCTTAATTAAATTTAACAAAATTTTAAGCTCATATAGAAACTCTAACAATTTTAGGAAGTAAGCTCGGATTGCCGAGGGTCACATGCATTTATATTATTACTTTCTCTACCTTGTTAGGCATCTCCCTGCTTGCGGGTTCTTGGAAGCTGCTTGACCTACTATATTGCAGTTCTATCAAGGGAAAGTTGAACAATCTCTAGGATAAAATATATTTTTATGCTTTTTTTAAAAAATATTTCATTTTTATTTAAGCATTTATTGAATCAACTAGCATGCATTACATTAGAAACAAACTTTTATTGTCTAAAAATACAATTACATTTTTAATTTCAAGCATCAAATTACACAATATAAGTCAAGGGGTCAATTAGGATCTACTTTAGATGTCATCCCCATTTCATAAAACTTAACTAAATAATGTCCTTACCACTCTTTTATAAGTAATCAGACTCATAATTTTTAAACGACTAGGTAGTTAGCTAGGTCCTCAATTCAGGATGGGATAAGTTTAGATTTGCACTACATTAGCTAGATTCAGGTTACTAATTTTTTAATGCCCAATTTAGATTTAAGTTATGAGACAGGTTCATACTATAAGACCTCAACCTTCTGGGAATATAATCCCAACATTCTAATAAAATTGACAATTCAAATTAGAACTTCTCCTCAATCCAAAATTTATGTCCAACACTTAAGATAGGTTGTGGTGCTTCTGAAATGTTTTAGAATCCCAATGCACCTCCTATTTTTCTCCCTTTGACCTCCAGAAATAAGTGTTCAGTCTTGATCCAATCCCAGTTAAAATTTAAGCCGTGCTCCTTTGAGATCATTCTTTGAAAATTCAAGATGAAATTTTTACCCTTATTTCAATCAAGAGTATTCATAGGAAATTTAGCATTCCTATAATGTAATTAACTATGATGACTTGCACTCATAGAAGATTTAGAAATCTAGATTAAATTTTTAAAAAATCAACTTTTTTAAACTTATATTAATTATCTTTGAGAAAATCAAATTCAACAATTATTATCATTATACATATTATTCTATTATTATGACTTTTATTATGAAAATAATGATCTCTTTATCCAGATTAGCACAATCAAATACTAAATTGAACATCATTTTTACCCTTTGGGATCATATGTGATTCTTTCATGAATCTGACTATGATAATCAAGATGAACTCAAAGTTTTGCAATCTAAACCTATTAGAGAATGATATGTTCACATTTCGAGGTAATATATTGTTCATAATGAGATTTTTAATTTCAAAATAAAACTTTCAGAAAATCAGCTATTCCCAAAGAAAACTAAGTTTTCAAAACTCAAAACTTTTTCAATCAAAAAATTAGTTTTTGAGAAAGTAGCAAATTTGAACATTGACTTGTTTTTAATTTTACTCTAAAAGTTGCTCAGTTTAATCCGGCATAGAGAATACATTCGGATGTTGTAGTGCTAGGCAACAACACTTGTGCCCTAGCCCCCATTTATTTCCCAGTGTTCCCAATTTCTTCACTTTAGCACTCTCTCGATCTTCATATTAAATTAGTTTTTATTATTATATTCATAAATTTGATGTTAATAACCTTTGATAACTATTTTATTTAATGTTATGTTAGATGCAAAATATATGACTACTGATCGCACTTTGTTTAATGAAGACCTATTTAATTAATTTAAATATCCACCCAATAATTTTAGATGTGGCAAAATTTTTAAAATAGTAGGAAGATGATCACGATGAGGCATGTGTAATCACACAAATATCAAGATCATAATGAACGGTCCATAATCAACTCATTACGCTTGTTTAGCGGAAGTGATTAGGCTAATTTGGGGCATTTCACATGCGTCAAATCTAGTGCGTCGGCTAGATATGGCCTTAGTCAAAGAGGTCTGAGTTCAAGTCATTAGGTATGTATTGCACCATAATTATTGAACCGAGGAGAGCTCAAAGCCAATGAAAGTGTGCATGCAACGATCAGTGGTGAAGCTATGTTTTTTTTTTTTCTTATAGGTGCATGAATTGTTGATTTTTAAATGCCTCAACCTTTTTCATCTGGCCTGGGATCAGTATTGACAATTTTAATTTTTTTATTAGATCTATAATTATAAGATAATTTATATGATAAATAATTTATTGAGAATAT
>NW_021347875.1:0-200 GCF_001605985.2 Dendrobium catenatum | reverse complement strand
ATAAGGCGTGCCCAAAAGACGATTTTCCACTCCCTGTATCCGAACTCCTAGTTGACAATACGTCCAACTACGACATGTTCTCCTTTATGGATGGATCGTCAGGATACAATCAAATCAAGATGGCGCCCGAAGATGAAAAACATACATCGTTCAGGACACCCATCGGCATTTTCTGCTACACAGTCATGCCCTTTGGCCTG
>NW_021347874.1:0-236 GCF_001605985.2 Dendrobium catenatum | reverse complement strand
TGTGTTGGAAGTGAAGTATTTTTTTTAATATTTGTATTTGTAGTTCTTCAAATACTACATTAAGTATATTAGGGTATATGGTTAATCAGTTAAATAGTATTCTCCATTATTATTTATGGTCACACAGCAAATTTTATCAATTTTGAATTGACTCTCAAGCTCAATGGGAACAACCATATAGAATTCTTCTTTTATTTTGATCTCTATTAAAAATATATATATATATTTTTATACTG
>NW_021347873.1:0-231 GCF_001605985.2 Dendrobium catenatum | reverse complement strand
CTACCGAGCTCATTTATTACCACCTCTAATTCACGTTAAGTAATGTCTGATTCTAGAATTAATCGATCTTCCTGGTTTAGACTGTAAATGATATCTGGCCAATTGGTTAATTTGCAATCCCTTTGCTTCCATTTTTCTTTAAAATATAGAGCAAAACATTCTCTAATGCTGGCAGGATCCTCAATTAATTCTCAATCTTCATTTTTCAGCTGCCTAATGAAGTTGTAATTC
>NW_021347872.1:0-466 GCF_001605985.2 Dendrobium catenatum | reverse complement strand
TTTTCTTGCATCAACTAGTAAAATACAAGTTGTTTTTTCAATTTTCTCTCAGATTTTCCCTGTTTTTTCCCACTGTTTGCTGTTTTTCCTGCTGCGAACAGCAGTTTGCATCGAGATTCTCTATAGAAGTGATTTGGAAATACTTGAAATCAAGTATTTCCTATCAGTATTCAATAACTAATCAAGTACAACAAATAAGTAACCATAATTAAATATGCTTAATTAATTGAAAATTTAATTATACATTACCAAATCACCATAACAAAATATTATTAAACATCAATAAAAATAAAAATTCATAAATATATTTGATATATAATTTGGAAATTTAGGAATTAATTATAATTTCCAACTTAAATTATCGCAAGAAGAAACTAACAAAATATTAATAATTTCTTTTAAACCTTAAAGATTTCCTTAATTATGAATTACACTAATAAATTAATTTACTAACTAAATACCTCAA
>NW_021347871.1:0-979 GCF_001605985.2 Dendrobium catenatum | reverse complement strand
TACTCCAACCTTTTCACGTATATGCTCATTTCGTATTTTATCTCTAAGGGTCAAGCCACTCATCTACCTAAGCATCCTCATATCTACAACACTTAACATAGTATTATGCCTTTCTTTTAATGGCCAACATTCGACACCTAAAGCATTGCAGGTCTCACCACCATCTTATAGAATTTTCCCTTAAGTTTGAGGGAGACTTTCTATCGCACAATAAGCATGATGCATTCCTCTTCTTCAAACATCCAACTTGAATTATGTTGATAATATCCCCATCAATTTTACCATCACTCTAAACATATATTATTATACCATTGATAGTAATTAAATTTGAAATTAATAAGTAATTTGTATTTAACACTTACGCATATTAATTTTAATTTTCAAATAAACTAGCCGCTTAAATCCTGAATTATATTGTCAAACAGTTTCAACAAAATTTAACAACCATATTGTCAAACAATTTTCAAGATTTAACATGTCAAAATTTACCAAAATCAGATTTAAAATATTTAGTACATCCTACTAAAGTTAAATCCTAATTGTTGCCAAACTGGCCCTAAGGGACAATTTGGATGCAATATTAAACAGGATTTATGTCAAATCCTATCAAATGGGATTTGAACGCCCACTAAATCTCACAGCTGAATAAATCCTCCATCTCCCCTTTGATTGTAAATCTTGGATTTAGTAAACCCTAAAATTTCGGGATTTATGGGATTTGGCAGAAGAAGCGCGCGAAATGGAGAAAGATAGTTATCGTCACAGCGAGCTCGCTCCTAGTTGCTTCTGATTAAAATGGCGTGACTTCTGAGTTCTGACATAAAGGGAAAGTCATTAAAGGAGCGAAGTCAAACATCAATGAATGAACCGAATAAGCAACATATGCAAAACTATACTTCACGCGAAGCAAAAAAGCTGAACTACAATGATTAAATACATAAGATGAAAAGCAAACCCTATACGCCTATGAACTATGGGA
>NW_021347870.1:0-437 GCF_001605985.2 Dendrobium catenatum | reverse complement strand
CAATTTTACTATAAGTTTGCTAAAATCGAAGTTCGGATGGTCCCTTTTTTTAGTTTTGGAACCATACAATTTAATTTTGCCTCGAGATTCGTGTTTGATCAAGACGATTTTTGCTGATGTATCAATTATTATTATTATATATAACAAAACAATAACAATATCGTCAAACATTTATCCCACTAATTATTATTAAACAAAATTATTACACAGTAATATGACATTATCAAACAAATTATTTCCAAAAAATGTAACATTATAAAACAGTTTGAATACTCATATGGAGGTGAAAGTTGCTTTAAAATTATCATTGATCACTCAAATAAAGGCTTTGTTTGGGACAACTTACTCATTGATTTCTAGAACAGCTTTTTAGTACAAAAAAATTTATAATTTAAGAAAAAAATTAACTGAAAACTATTTTTGAAAGCATTAAGAAA
>NW_021347869.1:0-364 GCF_001605985.2 Dendrobium catenatum | reverse complement strand
TCCAATATCTTTTACTTCACAAATTTTTCATTAGCTTTCAATCTCATAAGCATAATGATAATGCAAAATAAGTCTTTGATATAAGAAACATTTAAGAATCACAAATTCAATGAAATTTAAAAAGCACATTTAATAATTCATGATGAACTTCTTTATGAAATTTATAATTTGTAAAATATTTGTGAAACAACTACATTGTTCATAAGTGATTTTATTAACCTCTATACTCTTTAGACAAATATTCTTTCAAATAAGTTTATTAACCACATACAATTTTTTCTTTCTATATTGGTTATGATAGTTTGGTATTTTAACAAAAAATTCAGTTTTTATTAATGAAACCACTTTAAAATTTTTTTTTTTT
>NW_021347868.1:0-515 GCF_001605985.2 Dendrobium catenatum | reverse complement strand
TGATCCTCCTATTTACGAATCATGCAATCCTCAAAAAACTATAAATAACCCCTCATTTCTCTTAAGAGTGGACAAAAGCAAGAAGAAGAAGGGAAGAAGAAGAAGAGAAGAGGAGGGTAGAAGCTCCTCCTCGACCACCGCTAGAGTTCCACTCGACTTCCAAGTGACGCCGGAGTTCCGCCCGACTTCCAAGTGACACCGGAGTTCCGCCCGACTTCCAAGTGACGCCAGAGTATGCCCGACTTCCAAGTGACACCGGAGTTTTGTCTGACTTCCTAGTGACGCCAGAATTCTTCCCCACTTCCAAGTAACGTCGGAGTTCTGCCCGACTTCTAAGTGACGCCGAAATTCTGCCTGACTTCCAACTCACACCGAAACTCCGCCCAATCTCCAAGTGACGTCGAAACTTTGCTCAACCTCCAAGTGCACTGGAAAACTGTCTGATCTCCAAGTGATTTTGGGATTCAACCCAAATACTCAACATCGTCGAATCTCAAATTCTTATTTGTAAATGG
>NW_021347867.1:0-238 GCF_001605985.2 Dendrobium catenatum | reverse complement strand
CTGATTCAACCCTAATCTTCCCAATCTTGAGCTGGTTTTGATTTTCGTCCGATCTTTGATTCCTGAAATGTCAGTAGTAACAGGCAGTTGAAGAAAAGCAAGAGTGTTTTCCAAATAATCAAAACACAGTCCATGAAACTGAATTTGCAACACAATTAATATGCTTGATGATTATACAGGTGACAACAACAAAGTGTATAATTACTTGAAGTTGAAGCAAATTCTCAAAAGGTTTGGA
>NW_021347866.1:0-14503 GCF_001605985.2 Dendrobium catenatum | reverse complement strand
AACTGATAGACAAGAGAAATAGAGCATAATATATAGCTTATAAGGTTCCTAAACATAATATTAGAAAATCCCCAAAAAGGATACGGCCGAATGGAAGGAGACCGCCTCAGATCCAAAAGAGACCAAAAACTAGAAATGAGCTAGAGCAAGAAGGGATGCATACCGCAGCTCCCAACATTATTATCATGCCCAACGTTCAGAGAATCCAACAAACACTAGGAATAATATCAAATAATCCACTTGACTTGCAAAAGATTAGCCAACACCCCGGTTAACAAAAACACCTAAAGCAAACCAATAGTAAACCACTCACTCCAGCAAACCCGCAGGAGCAAAGATGGACAACGAAAACACCCCATCACAAACTTCAACATCAACACTCAGAATAGCTGGGACTCCATTAGAGAAAAAATGGACTAGCAGCCAGTAAAAGAAGAAATAGAGACAGTCACCCGAATCAACACAGTAGTAACCAAACACATCAAAGTAACCCAAACAAAAAAACCCAAGAAAAGCCAGTCCCCTAGGAAAAGCAACGCCACACTCACCTTAGCCCACCAAGAGACCAGATAATCCAAGCACATGAAAAAAACCACACTGCAGAAATACCCAGATCGAACCCAAAACAAAAGAAAAATAAGCCGAAACACCACAAGGCCACTCCAAACCCGCAAAGGAGAAACCCCCAGCCAAAAACCAAGCATAAAAATAAGAGGACCCCCAGAAAAAAGAGGACCACAGCCACCAGAACAGCTGGAAAACCAAAAAATTAATGTTTAACATAGGGTAACCCAATTTGATCCAATTGAACTAGACCTTGAATTGGGATAGGCAATTGAAGAAGAGAGAACTCAGTCACATTAGAACAGTTATAGCCTAACTTAGCCAAGGCCTCAACACAAGCATTGTCCTCATCCAAAATGGTCAAAATATAGCAGTTAAGAGAGACCAAGAGCTCCCTAATACTTCTCCTATTATAGAAAAGAGAATAAGAACAAATGTTATCCTACAAATTAAGAAGAGAATTTAAGTCAAAGTAAGGGCTAACCTCCAGAATAATATTATTAAGATAAAGACTAGCACAAAGATTTAAACCATGAAGCATGGCAGTTAAAAGGGCACAATTCTTATCACCACCGTTAACATTGCCAGCAAAACCCAAAATAAAAGTACCATTATGGTCTCTAATGTGGCCACCAACACAAAAATTGTTCCCCACATAAACACTATCAACATTCAACTTAAAAGAGGTAGGAAGAGGCTTACACCAATTAATACTTCTAGAAAACATTTGGGAGTTAGCCACATCCAAACTAATACCAAAAGCCTCAAGATTAAAAAGAAAGTTCATAAAATGTTTTAACAAATGTAAGTTGGCAGAAAAAAGAGTAGTGACCATATCCTTAACTTTATGAATGATTCTCTGATGATTCATAACAATCCCATTGAAACGGGAATCATTTCTCTCCAACCAAAGGAACCAAAGAATCAGAGCAGGAGTCACATTCCGAAAATAACCTCTATTCCTCACCAACCAACCATCTAGCAAGTTGAAAACTGAAATACTAGGATTATAACAATTAAGGTGAAATAAGTCCTCAATAAAATACCAAACCTTCACAGCAATGGGGCCAGAAATGAAGACGTGGAGCATATTGTCGACATGGAAACAACATTGACATTTAGAGGTAAGGATAAATCCTCTTTTCCTCAACATCTCATCAGTAGGAATATACTTGTGGAGGATTCTCCAGATAAACACAGAGATTGTAGAGGGAATTCTTTTGTGCCAAATCATTTTAAAAAGCTTAGACGGTTCATTTTTACTTCTTAAAAAGTGCCAAACATCCTTAATTCTAAATAAACCGTCTTTAGTAAAAGTGCAAAGCAAAACATCATTCGAGTTGAAATTAAGGGGAATCTTAAGAATCAGCTGAATAATAGAAATATGAAGAACAACATAAAGCTTATCCAAATCCCACCCATTATAAGAAAAAAAAGTTAACCTTCACATTATCAATGGAAAAAGTGTTTAATTTCACAAGGATGGGGATTTGGCTCAATAAAACCACTTTGGGTCCACTTGGTTCAATGAACTTGGTTAAACCAAGTAGACCCATGGGCTAAAATTTTTTCGGAGACTCATGGTGACCACATGAAATATCCCTATATGTTTAGTTCATTGATTTGGTCAAAAGAACTTCATATTAGAATTTTTGAAGCATTTTGATGTGTTTTGGTCAACTCATGAGTTAACATGGTCAATCAAGTTTGACGAGAGGTCAAGTCGAGGTCCATATAACTTTAAATGATATTTTGAGTGTGTTGGAAATGGTGTAAGGTCTTGTGGCTACAATAGCTCATCACTCCTTTTATTGGGTATTTAAGGGTTATTATGCATGTCATTTTCCAAGCAAAAAATGTCCATTGATAAGGAATTTGAAAGATCACTAGAAAAGGGGTTGGAAAGGCTTTATCCTATATTAATGATAAAAGAATAAAAGAAAGGAAGCATAGGGTCTCTCATCTAACCTTAATGGACTAAATATGACTAAGTTATGAAGGAGCCCTATTGGTGGAATTTTGAAAGCAGGTTTTGAAAATTTTGGATTTTCCTTAGGAATTTTGGAATTAAAGTTTAATTCTAATTCTAAAATTGAATCGTCCTGTTAGGAAAGGTATATCACCCCAAAAGATGAAAATAAAATTTCATAATGGCTTTCAGACTTAGAATTATGAAATTCATCTTGAATATTATGACCGGATTCTAAAGAGAACTTTGTATGGCCCCGAGGGAACAAAGTGAAGTTTAAGTAAATATCCGGTTACAATATCCAAGAAGTATGATCATCGAGTTCACATCCAAAGCCTTATCAAAGAAGGATATATCTCCCCAAATGGAGATGATACCATTCAATGATAATCCTTTGAATGTAATAATGATGATCATCTTTTGATTTTTCCCAAGGAAATCAAATAAAATTTTGAAAAATCAATTTTTTAAAATCAAGTGCGTGTGTGGTTTAAATTCTCCTACGAGCGCAAACCCTCGTAGTTAATTACATCGTAGGGAGACAGAATCCCGTACGAAAACTCTCGATTAAAATAGTGACAGAATTTTATTAGATCTTCAAGGAGTGATATCAAAAATAGATGAATTTTGGAAACTCAAAGTGGATTGGATCAATATTGAACAGTTATTAATAGAATCAAGGGAAGAGAGGTAGGGGACACTTTGAGATTCCAGAACCATCCAAAAGTGTCCCAACTTAATCTAAGTGTTGGGCTTTATATTTTAGGATTGAAAGAAGATTTAATTTGAGTTGAATATTTTATTAGAAATTTGATATTATATTCCCGAAGTTTAGGGTCTTATGATCAAAAATCTGTCTCGGATCCTAAATCTAATTTAGACACTGGACCACAGTCGTCTGAACCTAACTAATACAGTGCAAGGTCTGGACTTACCTCGGCATGGATTGGGGAGCCAGCTAACCACCTAATCGATTTAAAAGAGATGAGTCTGGTCTTTTATGAAAGAGTGGTGGGGACATTTTATTTAAAGTTTTGGAAAGCTGGGGCCGACATCAAGAGATTTTCCTAATTGGCCCCTTTGACTTATACTGGGTGCAAAAGTGCTAAGGACTAATGCAATTAAAATTTTGACTCTTTTAATTTGTTTCTAATTCAATGCATTCTAGTTAACAACCTCAAATCAAGTATGCTTGAAAGTTAAAAATAGGCTTAGAAAATAATTTTTTAGAAGACTAGACTTCCCCAGGTCCGTCACCTCATCCTTATAGGTCAGACTATCCGAACTTTACCCACAGGCGGGGAAGGGTCTAAAGCAAAGAAAGAGTAATACAGAAATATGCATGCGACCCTGAGGTCGATCGCGGCTAATTCCCTAGATTCGTTATCTTTTTATATTATTTAGACTCACTAAATTTTAAACTTTAAGATTACGAGTATAAAAATTTTCACACCCTTACGAGTCTTACGTATCCAGGCGAAGATAAAAGTGGCACACAAACACTAAAAAACTAAGAAAATCAGGCAATCCTAAAGGCAATCACATCAAAAACATTAAATATAAATGAATTAATTGATAAAAGTCCATAGTCAAAGTTGCCTTAATTATTACAAATCAGAATTTTACAGAAAGTAAAGTGATCGGGCACCTCTAACAACAACCCGGATTCTATACCTAGTAGTGACGCAAGTGGTTTTGAATGGGATACTTTCTGTCTTCAATTCTTCAATATTGTTCTCCTTCAGGTTCATCTCCTTCTGGCTTTTTGAATTATTCGTAGTAGACTACCCAAATGGATTAGAGGGCACTTTCTTTGAGGGGAAGGCCACTCTTTCCTCCTTGGGTAGGAAAGAGATGATCCAAATTTGGATCTCTAAATAGAAAAGGGCTACTCCCTAAGGGGTGTCATTTTCTCTTTAGAGTCCAAGCTTTGGATCTATGTATTCCAATTCAAAACTTCACTTTCAAAATACTTGACATTTGTATAAATTACATTTATATAAAAATGAAAAATTCTATACTCTCCTATAGGGTTATCCTAAGCAATTAATGAATAAAAAATATATTCCAAAGCAGTTATATATGTGCAGAAAAGAAAGTAAACACACTGGCCATGCTCTTTTTATTATTTGGGGGCTTTAGCAGCTAAAGCACCTGTACAAGCATTTATAATTGATTTTTTTATTTACTTAGCCCCCTTTTCTTTTTGTCCTACATGAGCGTGGCCACCTGCAAAAAACTGTGTGAACATCCAGATCGCTCCTATACTAAGGGTAATCTAATCGCCAAACACATCAATCATCCACAGAGTGTAGAGAAAGTAAACAGACACAATAAAGAAAATTCATCCATAACATGCAGTAAAATCACGAAAAACCCGGCACACAATAGTAAAGTAAACACCGGCCTAACCTAGATCTATAGTTGGTTGTCCTAACAAACCATCTAAAGTGTCTGTAAAAGGTCGTGTGGCTGGGGTAGATCCTAAAGTGGGTGATTAGTTAAAGTTGTCTAAAATTCTGAGTTTGTTAAGGATTAAAAGGGGATTTAGGTTAAGGTTTAAATATTAATATATTAAGAATTTTAGTTAAATATATTTTAAGAGTTAATTGATTACTACCTTTATTTTACAACGAGGACGTTAAGTTTATTTCACCTTCTTTGGGGCTAAGCTAATAGCCTCGTAGGCCCGGGTTCCCTAGTAGTAATCGAGGTTGATTAAGTTAATTTAAATTGGTTAGAATTAAAGGAGTGGATTAATATTAAAAAGAATTAATTATTAGTTTTAAAAGATTGGTTGAGAATTTTATTAACCTATTTAGAAAATTCTGGAGTTTAAGGGAGTTAGTGGATTCTAGGGGTTATCTAGATACACTAAGGGGTCAAAATTTGATTTTTCAAATTAGAGGGAAAATTAAAGATTTCATATTTTTAATACATACTAGAGCTAATTATTAGTTGTTAGACATGTGGCACATTCAATTTGGAGTTTTTTACAAAAAGTTATGATTTTTAGAAGTTATGACCCGTTTTTTATCTAAGTTGACTAAACTGTTGACCTTTTGACTTTGACCAGATTTTGGGGATTTGATATTTTTAGAAAATACTAGATTTTAATCAGAGTCATTGGCCTTTAAGTTTTACTGATTTGGGATTTTCTACAATTAATGGTGGATTTTAAAAGTTTGGGTATTTATTATAATTTTCTAATTACCTTAATTAAGGGTCCCTTTTAGTGATTTAAACCCAAATGAGCCCTAAACCTCTTAAAATTAACCCCAAAGATCAGAGATGATCTAAGGGGAGATCAGAAAGTGTATAAATATTTTTTTGGGATTTTTAATGATTTTTAAGTAATTAATATTGATTAAAGCTTGATTTTGTTTAAAATTAAATTAAAGTGGATTTTAAAGATAAATTAAAGGGATTTAATTTCTACTGATTAATGGATTAATTAGGATCAGTTAGAGATATTTTGGGAAATTTTAAGAATCTATCTTAATTTATTAGAATTTTATTAAGGCTAAGGGGCAATTCTAGTGAGGGAATACTATAGCTCCTTTTTGGTGGACTAAATGGGCTCCAAACCTGATGAAATTTAAATCATGGGATCACCTGATCCCAAGACCTATCCACACCAAATTTGGGCTTAAGTTGAATACTCTAAGGTGGCTAACCAAGCCACCTAAGGTGAACTCTAAGTCTCCTTAAGAAAATCCTAGGGGGCAATCCTAAGCTTGGATTGGGGCAAAATCATTGGGTCTAAACTCCCTATATTACACATCATCAGCACACAAAAAATCAAATCCTAATTCTCATTGGAAAGGTTTAAATCCTATTTTGAATTTAAGGGCAAACCATGACCCTTAAACCCAAAAATAGGGGATAATGCCCTTGAACATCTCAATATTACATTATAAAGAAATTTGTAAAAAGAAATTCAAAACAAAACTTTCATGCCACCCATGGGAAATAGGGGACATAAAATTTGGACATGTCAGGGACATGCTCAAATTCAATCACCCACCGATATGAACATCATCCTGGACGATCAGTACAAATCTCAGAAGATATGCCAGAGCATCGCCCTGAATGCAAATATGGACGATTGAAAATTGGCTTGATCGTCCAGGCCGATCTCATGATCTTCCTGGCCGATCAACTCAAATCAGAGAAAAATCATCCAGAGCATCACCCTGAATTTGAGCTGGCCAATATTTATCGTCCAGAAGTAACTAAGGTTTTTGAATAGATCGTCCTGGCCGATCCTACGATCGTCTAGGATGATATGATCGTATCAATCATCCTTAATCACTCCCTTGATTTCCTCATCAATTAAGGCATAATTTGTGAATATCGTCCAGGCCGATTAATGATCATCCTGGCCGATTATTAAAAAATACAGAATACCTTAATTGTCTATGGCTGTAATTTCTTTCTATTTTGAGCTTATAGTCCTAGCCAAAACACGTATCGTCCAGGATGATTTGTTAATTATGGCTACCTTAATTAAGAATCATTATTTAGATTTTATGTTTTAAGCCCGATCGTCCAGGACGATGTAAATATCATCCTTGACGATATGAGTAAAAATAGAAATTCTAAGTCTCTCAAATGTGTGTGTGTAGGGTTACTTACCATCAGTCTCTTTGAACATTACAAATAAAATCAAGAAGAGAAAAAACAAAGTACAGACTGACTCAACCCTAAACCTACGCAATCTTGAACTGGCTTCTTTTGTTCGTCCGATCTTCGATTCCTGAAAAGTTAGAAGTAACAGGAAGTCCAGGAGAATCAATAGTGTTTGTCAATCATCAAAACATAAGTCATGAAAATAGATTTGCAACATACACTTTACCAGCATACACAAAATCAAATTCTAATTCCCATTGGATAGGTCACAATTCAAATTTGGATTTAAGGGTCAACCTATGACCCTTGAATCCAAAATTGGAATCTAATGTCCTTAAGCTTCTCAAACAGGGAAGATAAAATTTAGGCATGTCAGGAACATGCCCAAATTCACTCTCCCAAAATTCCAGGCCCTGGGGAATTAAATTCAAGTAATAAATTAAATAATTGAAATAACACTAATATTGGAATTAAGCTCAACACAGATGCAATCAGGACCTGGAACCGTAGGGCTTTTGTAGGTCTCCCTGAGACCTTTGTAATGAGCCTAAGAACACCTAATTTGGTCAAGTGCGAGGGAGATATTGATTTTTGAAGATCCCATGAATTCTCTGTAAAATTAAATCCAACCATTACACAGTCAGCCGGTGCTTTACATGCAGCGCGTCATGATTGGTGGGGCAATCATTGGCGTTCACTGGGTAACGGTCAGAATAACCATAGCCGTCGAATGGAAGATCAGACGGCTACGATTAATGGCACTCCGAGACTTCGGGATCTAATCTGCGCCGTTGATTGGAATCAATGATCAGGATTTCATCTTCAACCTCACACGCGAACCTCTAATCCGCGCAATTGATTAAAATCAATGGTCAGGATTTCATCTTCAACCTCCCACGCGAACCCGAGACCGTGAAACTTCTCCAGCATGATTCGGGTGATCCCGCCAGCAAACTTCAATGAAATTTTACAGAGCGCATCAGAGCATAGAAAAACTTCAATCCAACGGTGGAAATCCATTGGGGTGAAGGTTTTCTTCACACTTGACCGGACTACCTAGCTAGGGAGCTCAGGATGGAGATATTACCGTAGAGAAAGTCTCAATGGATGAGCTTCTCTATTAGGGAGCTTCAAGGGGTGATGGCGAGCAGATCTGCTTCAGACGTCGGGACTGGAGGATGGCCGGAGGTACGACTTCGAGCGGGATGCCGAGAGCTTTCGCCAAAGTTTGCTCGAACGGGTCGAAGGAATGGCCTACGAAGCTGGTGGAAGATGCTGGGAAGACGAGGAAGCTCTGGGGAATGATTTTGAATGCCTGGGATTGAATGATGGCCTCTAGGGAGCACGACCCTATTCAGCCACCTCCCGCGAGCTTGGACGGTCAGGATTGAACTGGAGGGGCTGCGAATTGATGCTAGGTGGAAGGGGACATTGTCCCAGAGGGCTCGTGAGCTTCAAGCTGGCGAGCCACAGCCTTTGGAAGGCTTTGGGTCAGGATCGACTGGGGGGGACAACCAGAGCTTGTTCTCCATTGGTTCTGACCGCCGCCGGCCAAGGTTTGGGTCGGGTTGACCTGGAAAGAAGGATGGGGACATGCTGGAGCTGAGGGTGAGCTCAATTGGGCCTAGGGAGGTCCAATTTGATTGGGTGGCTCGGTTAGACCCAAGCCTGCTTGGTTTGGGTCAAATTGGGCTCGACCTTGGTCAGACCAGACCCTGGGCTTGATGTGGGAGTCTGGTCCACCCAATACAGGTGGCAATTGGGTCAATTTGATCTAGGTTTAAAGATGGCTCGGGTTAATCCAAATTTGCTCGGTTCAGGTCGATTTGGGCTCAACCCAGGCTAGGCCAGACCCTGGGCTTGATGTGGGAGGTGGGTCTGGGTCTGGTGCACCCAATACAAGTGACAATTGGGTTCAAAGATGGCTCGGGTCCATATAGTTTTGCCTACTTTGAGCTAGCCTAAAACTCGACCCAAGTCAACCCAAGGCATGGGCTGGCTGGAGGAAGTGCATAGGACCTAGGGCCACCTAATAAAACTGTTGATTGAGTTCAATTTGGCTTAGGGAAAGGATTGGCTCAATCCCAAGTGGTTTTGGCCACTTAGGGTTAGCCTAACTCTTGACCCAAGTGGACCCAGAGGCTGGGATGGTCAAGAGAGGTGCATTGAGTCAAGGGGGACCCAATGACACCTTGATTTGGATTCAATTTGATTAAGGTTGAAAGATAGTTCAAAGGAGGCATCTCTTTGGTCACTTGGGTCAAGCAAAAAGGCTAACCCAAGTGAGCTAAAGGCTTAGGTCTCCAAGCGGGGGTCTCTTGGGTGCCCAAGGAGTCACCCCTTGGGTTCAAATGGAATTGGAATGATCTTGGTCAAATGGGTTAGGTGGAATAAAGTGTATGGATCATTTGGTCAACTTGGTTGACTTGGTCAACTAAGTTGACCTAGGGCTAGGAGTTGGGTCATTTGAAATCCATTTGACCACATGAGTCTAATAGATGAGGAATCTAAGTGTGGAAAGGTCATTTAGGTCAAAATGACCATTTTGGCCCTTAAGGGGCATTAAGGTCAAAATAGGTTGACTTGGTCAATGAAGTTGACCCAAGGTTGGAATTGAGTCCAAAGGGTTCCAAAGGTCAATTGGAAACACTTGGGAAAGGTTTCAAAGATTGATGATCAAATCAAATTAAGTCTAGGCCAAAAGTCCAAAAATCCCCTTAAAGGGCATTTTGGTCATTTTGACCCTGAATCAATTCGGGGCCAAATTGAATTTGGGAAGATGTAGACTATTGTTCAACAAGTCAAAATTAAGGTATTAGAGATGATCAAAGGGTTTGGAGGGGTCTCCAAGGTCAAATTCCACTAAGTGGAGGGTCCAGTAGCATTGATTGTAAATTTTTGAAGGTTTTGTAACCTTTGGAATTGGATTAAGTTTATGGGGTTAGAGTCCTCCAAATGAGCTCAAATTTAGAGGGTTGACACTAGAGATATGTCACATCTATATGCAATTGATAGACCCTGAATCAGATGTTAATTGACTGGGTTTCGAGGTGATGGAAAAATCACCTAGAAAGAGCTTAAGGACCTAAGTCTTTGGCCTAAGGATCCTGGGTTTGGATTGAGTTAAGATTTGGATTGGGCCTAAGGGCTAGGAACTAGGAAGATCCTAGGATCCAGAACTCAGGGAAGAATTAAGAGTGACCTCATACAAAAATAAGGTCAACAAGCTCAAACTTAAATAAAAAAAATAGCTGGCCAAGATCCTAGGAAATAGAATGCTCAGGGACTCACACTTATTCCTGTAAGATTTAAATTTCTTTTAATTTTGATGTTAGGATGGTGACACGAAAGGACTTAATCCAACACTAGTGAATCTAATCCTTAGGAAAGTAAGCATGGGTACTCATACCTAACACTAAAATACTAGAACGTGATAAAGCTATGATGGGGCCTAATAGGCTTAAATCCAACACTATTTGATCTACGAGCTAAGAAGTGTAGGGAATCACACTTACTCCAAGAAGAGAATGCCCTCAATTTGGTTTACCTTTAGGTCTAAGGAAAGAAGTAACATGATTTCACACTTAATCTTGGCACATTAAAGATGACTAAGCTATGAAGGAGCCCAATAGGCTTAATCTAATATGAACCTAGCCAAGATCTTAAGAAATAGGAAGCTCAGTGGCTCAAAGATATTCCTAAAGGATACATATTTCTATGATTTAGGTCACCTCTACATTTAAGAAATGGAAGCACGGGGACTCACACCCAACTTTCAGATACTAAATATGATTAGATTAAGAAGGGTCTAATATGCTTAATACAAAAATAGCTAGTCTTGGAGATAGGAAGCTCTGCAACTCACACCATCTCCTTAGAGCATCTGAGAGAATTTGATTCTAACACTAGAATGGTGTCATAAGTGTTTTCTCCAACACTAGTAGATGTAATGTTGAGGAAAGAAAGCATTGGGGACTCACACCTAAGTTTTAACATATTAGAAGGCGACTGGCCTATGATGTGGCCTAATAGGCTTAAATCCACCACTATTTATGCTAGATCCTAGGAGGTAGAAAGTTTAGAAACTCAAAACTATGCCTAATAGATCATATTTAGATTTTTGATATATATTGGAAAGAAAGCACAATGACTCACATAGCTAGGGGAACAAGTCAAGGAGATAGTCTACCAAAACATCTTGGAAATTGGCATAATCTATCCAACTCAAATTTTAATTTGATTAAAATGATGATTGATTATAATTTTGATTTAGATTTGAATTTTAATTCAGAATAATAGATTCGTAAATTTTTAACTAGAAAAGATTTTATTGAGTTTTTATTTTGGCTTATATTAAGCATAATATTTCACTAGGTACCTCCCATTAATATGAAGCATATGGTAGTCACTTTTATTGTAAACAAGATGATAGAAACATCCTTTGTAGAATTTCTCTAGTGATAAATGGTCCCTCCAATATTGGTTCAAACTTTATGTCGATCTTGCAATGGGCTAATATAGATCTCTGAAGAACCAAACCCATGTCTTCAACCTGAAATGTTCAAAGGCACACTAGCTTATAATGAGCTTAAACCATTTGTGGCATAATTAAAGTTATAAGGCCAACCAACTTATGTTATGCTTGTAAATGATATTCTCCAAGTTCCTCCAATCAAAGTCGTGTGTTCTATTCAACTATAATTTGATTTTCAATGGCGATTCTCAATACAGGAATATGCACTTCTAAGGAGAGAATGACCTTATACCCATAGACAAATATAAATGGACTGGAATTATTTTGTGTTTGATAAGTGGTCCGATAAGCCTGCAAAGCTTTCAATAACCTCTCATGCCACTAACAATTATTATCATCTAGTTTTTTTTTAATCTATAATTTTTTTTTTGAAGGCCTCAACTAGGCTAAGCTTGAGTTAAGGGGTGTTCAAGTCAAGCTTAACTACCAAATACTGAGCTTGAGCTCAACCTCAAACTCGAGTCAAGCTCAAAAGTTGAGCTTAAGCTCAACTCATCTCATATCTAGCAACATGTCAAGTAGCTCATGAGCCTTCATCCACATCCTGCTCTATCCCTAGGTCCTCTTAAGAGATTTAGTTCCCTCTTGAGGTCCCACACCATCTTAAGGTCCACTCAAAAGCTTAAATTTTAGCTAAGGTCGTATCTAGCATCCCACTAAGAACTATGAATTTCATTTTCTCACTCGAGCTCTGACTTCCAGTTTCTTTCCCACCAAAGCCCCATGATTTAATTTTCCTGCTAGCAACACAGTTCAACGAGCTACTCAATAAGCTTGTGATTAGAGCAGAGTTACGTTCGAACTCAAGCTCAATAAGCCGTTAAGCTCAAAATCATGTTCAAGCTCGACTTACGAGCTTGATAAGCTCAACTCATCGAGCCTGTTAATGAGAAGAACCCAAGCTAGCTCGTGGGTTAGCTTCACTTGATTGCACCCGTAGCCTCAACAAATCCATTAACTTAGGGATAATAGATTTTTGAGTATATCCAATCAATATTATGGTGTCTCACAAAACTATTTTTTTAAGTTGACTTAAAAGCTGACCCATTATCGAATATGGTTATGTTGGTACGTTGAATTGGTATATGATCTGGTCACTAAAGAATTTGATAACATGGTGTGATGTTACTTGATGTTGAAGAATTACTTCTGCCAATTTAGAAAAGTAATCAATCACAACTTTATAGGTTCCCATAATTTTCTTGATAATCGCTAAGAAACTCAAAAGATTTTGATCTCATGTATTTCCATTAAGATTGTAAATTACAAACTAGTTATCATAACCACATATTTAGATTCATTATTTATGTAAGACTCTCATAAATTATAGAAAAAAAATGCATCATTTCTTTTTATGGTGTTATGAAGACCACGCCAACACCGGTAATTCCAAGAAGAGTAGATTTATAAGTCGCATCATTTTGAGAAGATATAGCACCATCGAAATATAATTCCTAGATAGAACTATCAAATTCCTCTGAACTCATGATTCTCTCATCCAACAAATCATCATTTAGGGCAGATTTTACTAGAAGCCGGTATGCTGCAAGAAGTCCGCAGCAGTCTGCCCTTTCACAACACACAAGGGAATGAATGTAATGTCAAATTGAAACAATATCATAGACCACCACGCCAAGCATCTTGATAAATTAAATAGGTTTTGTTATAAGATATCGCAATGAATTTATACATGAAATTAAACTTATCTGCTCGAGAAGGTGCATGATACTAATCCCATTAATTATGAGTTGCTAAAGTCATCATTGTCGTTATCAACCTTCAAATCTGTTAATCAATTAAAATCTTTATCAACCATCATTCAGATTTTCTATAAAAGCACAAAATTATACTTAAATCTTCAACTTTAATTTTGGATCTAGTTAATCCTTTCGATCAACACAAATACGTATGATAAATTTTTGTGAGTTTATCATGCATATTGGGGGTCCATTTGTTGACCTCATTTTTATATGAGGTTAATTTCTTCAAGATGGTCTTTAATGCTTAGGTCTTCACAACCTAACGTACACATGCCCACTAGTAGTATTCCCCGTAGATAGATACCCGACGCCGTAATGCTGACGCGATCCTATAATTCGACCAAAATCAAGCCCAGTTTGATTGTAATCTAATTTAATTCCAAGCATGATAGTGTAACCGAACATCGTTAATGTTAATTATGCTCGATTCGAGTTCAATTTCAACTCGTCAAGTTTTGTCGACATTATATAACCCATCTTGTGTTAATTAGAATTAATTGGATGTCGGATCGAACCGTTTGAAGTTAATTCAAACAAAATCCATAAAAATACACACTAACCATACCCGATTAAATCAATTCGTCATTAATTAAACAACAGTAATCAGTTTTGTCACAATTTGAACTAAATTGGTTCACCTCGAAGCGATCAAAGTCAAATAAGTATCTATCGAAGCTCGTTGTTGCAAATTGACTCTATACCGAGTTAAATTAACTCAATTTGAGTTTAATTTAACACCGTTTCCTACCATTAGAATCCATTCGAATAGGGAAGGGGTTGGATGATCTTTTTGCTAGTCAAAAAAGACAACCGAGAGAGGAAGTAATTCAAAATAGGTAGGAGTGGCGTTAACATTAATAGTAACACAATCATGATTCCCATATAAACTCCTAATCATACATGAAATTGACATATCTATAATTTTTTTTCCTTCTATGCTAATTATGTGAATTATTTTATTTAATTAAACATGATTGGAATTGGGATATTGTTTAACATGAACCAAACTACTTGTTTGAGATTATAAATTATTTAGTGTTAGCA
>NW_021347865.1:0-274 GCF_001605985.2 Dendrobium catenatum | reverse complement strand
GAACTCAGGGGCTGCTTCTTCAGCGTATTTCTCCCTACTGATATCTCTGATGTCGTAAAGATGACTCGGCATATCTCCGTAGGAAGGGATTCAGCCTCAGCTTCTTCTTCCTTTTCATCTATTTTAAGTTCTTTCATAAAATCACCGAGCTTAATAGGCTTCCTGACAGTCTGGTAATATTCACCTAGACTATCAATAGCCTTTTGAGTTGCAGTCTTCTTCTCCATAGGCTTCTTTAACTTGGCTTTCTTCTTAGAAGACTTTGGCTTTGCTT
>NW_021347864.1:0-303 GCF_001605985.2 Dendrobium catenatum | reverse complement strand
GAAAAAAAAAAAAAAAAAAAAAAAACCCAAAAAATAAACAAACCTACAAATGCATCCAATTACCACCAAAAACAGGCCAAACACTAGACCAAACCAACATAAGCTCAAAACACAAAAGCCCCCAGCAAAAAACTTTAGCAAGCCAACAAATAAAAAGACCCGAGAAAAGGAAATTCCCAACCAACAATCCAACTTTGATTACTAGAATTGACCCTCCAAGAAAAAGTTTTGATGGCCAAAACAACCATCCAAAGAAGTAAAGAGAAGGAAATTCCAACATCATAGTCACAAAAAATCGAAAAA
>NW_021347863.1:0-848 GCF_001605985.2 Dendrobium catenatum | reverse complement strand
AGCCTCCTCAAAACAAACATACTGACCAAAGTATGAGAAAACGGTGTAGCAAGATTCATAATAAAGAGTCATTGAACAATAATGTAGGGCATCCTTTAAAGTACGAATGCACAAAGGAAACTTTAGAAGAACCAGATGAAGCACTAGACAAAACCTCCTTAAAAGATCTAGATTTCCCATTAGGAAAAGAAGATGGAGGTGATTGGATGATGCAGGAGACGTCATCTCCCAAAACCAAAAGAACCAAACATAACTTTAGAATAATGCGAAGAACACAACCAACAAACAAAAGCAGTAACAAAAGGGAAGAAAACCTTGAAAAACTGAAGCCAAAAGCAAAAAGGAGAGAAAAACCTTAGATCACCTTTGAGTCTCCATGAGAAAAACACTAGATCACCTTTGATTAACAATCTAAGTATATTATTAATAATTATTTAATTAATTATGTTTAGTGATTATAGATTTTATAAGTTCGCAAATTAATATTTATTTTTTGTCAACTTTATTAATGACATTATCACAATGAGCATGAGGACCAAGGCCTCGTTAGGACCTATGAAAAGTTCAAGAAAGTTGTGAGTCCTCAATGAAATTTCCCGAGGTGCACCAAGGGAGGGGGGGGGTGAATTGGAAATTTGAAAAATTGCTTACTTAAAAAAATTCAATATTAAGTTTCCAAGCAATTATCATATAAATAAAGTTCCAAAAAAATAAAATAAAAAGCTCAAAATATAAAAATCACATCATAATTTTTATAGTATTTAACTTAAAACATGACCTAAATCATCTTAATAAAAATTTTACTTCCGTACATGTTAATAACTCAACTTTTATACCTAATAATATTC
>NW_021347862.1:0-312 GCF_001605985.2 Dendrobium catenatum | reverse complement strand
CAATGACCATAAGAAATATGTAGGCTAATGTTATTAACAGGTAAAAACTAGCTCCCGTCCCTTAGGGCTTTTTTCCCTCTACTAGGGTTCCGTTGCTGGGCTTCACCAGGGTTTCTCCCCTCCGGGGTTCTCCCCGCTCCGCCGGGGCTTCCCAGCCGGTTGCTATCCTGGAGTCCATGGAAGTTTCCTCCTCTTTGTATCTTTATTGTTTTGGTGTTTGCTCGTTTTTTTTTTCTCATTTTCTCTCCGGCGGTGCCGGTATGGCTCCGAATAAGTTGCGATACCCCGATTTTTTGGAGGAGGGGGGGGGGG
>NW_021347861.1:0-379 GCF_001605985.2 Dendrobium catenatum | reverse complement strand
TTAATGAGAATGGATTTTGAAACTCCTATGGGGTTGTTTGCTTTTGAAGTACCTGTGTTTTCATTTCATTGTTACACTACACTAGTATTGAAACTATATTACTAAATGCAATTAAGACTTCATTTGGGGTAATTTTCTCACTATTTTTTAAAGTAACTTTTTAGTACAAATTTTTTTACTAGAAAGTTGTTTTAGAAAATAATAAACAAGTTATCTCAAACAAAGCCCAAACCACATTAAATGTATTGCAAGTATTACACTATCAAGCAACACGATTCTCCTAAAAATGCTAAAGTTCTTAGTACTTGTATTACAAGTAAACCATATTATCAGCATTAGAAGACTTAGGCTTCGTTTGGGACGGCTTTTTTACTGCTTT
>NW_021347860.1:0-536 GCF_001605985.2 Dendrobium catenatum | reverse complement strand
TTCGTGGACATAAATGAGCTGAACACATTAGTGTTCATGTTTGTTTATTTAAGAATCGAGTATTTAAAATATTGTTCAAGTTTATTTGTTTAGTTAATTAAACGATCACAAACGAGCTTTAATCGAACCGAACAACGAGTATGTAACACCCCACAATAGAACTAGACTGTATTGCAGAGTGCAACAATAATAATCATATCATTTCCATCATTTACCTTTGAGTTCTGCTGAATTCATTCATATCTAATTAAAAGATTATATAACATCATTTGGAATAATAAAGGAAGCATCTAATAATTCCCCAAATTTCATTGCATCAAAGACTTTGTACAGAGCCACTAACGAAATCCTAAAACAATTCAAAGTAAAATAACATTAAAACTTCTTTACTAACCTTAAGAGTAGATTACCACAATTAAATAAACATTTATATAAAACTTAAAAACTTGCATATCAAACTTCTTATACTTTTCCTTTCCCTTTTCCTGTAAAAACAGCCAGTAAAAGATAACTGATAAGCTATGAGGCCCCGTAAA